>NC_061097.1:31652435-31683575 GCF_015104395.2 Macrobrachium nipponense
ATATATGCTAATTTGTGCTCATCATAAATCTTGCCTGTATCTACACTTTGTCTTAATAATATTGCAAGTGGCTTTGCGATAGAATGAACTACTTTCTTTAACAAAATAGCAGGAATTCCATCAGGCCCTGCTGCAGCTCCATTTTTAATTTCATTATAGCCTGCACAATATCAGCTTCATTAATATCTATGTCAGCTAAATATTCACTATTTTCGTCCCTTACTTCTATCATATCATTATCTTCATTATCTATTCTAGGGGTGAATTCTCTCTTATATCGTTCTGCCAATATGTTGCAAATTTCCTTTTTTTCATTCGTTAATCTCCCTTCAATTCTTAGAGGGCCAATTTCTATTTCTTCTTTTATTTCATTCCTTTTTTCGGCTTATGAGTATAATAGTTGGGGTTTTGCTTGATATTTATTAGGGTTTTTTCTTCCAAGTCCCGTTTTCATTTTCTTTTGATTGTATAATCTTTTGTTCTGCATTTTTCTACTATCTTACTTTTAGTTCTATAACTTTCCATGCATTTTTTTCTTTTGCAAGACCTTTTTTCCACTTTCTGATTTTCTGGAACAAGATCCTTATGTCTCTTGGTTAGCATGACTGATGTTTACTTTTCTTCTTCGGTATATATTTATCCACTATTTTCTCTAATATTTAATATAATATCTCCGTATTTACCCTTATGTCATCACTACGAAAATGTTATTCCCAATCTTTGTTTAATTCATTTATTTCTGACCATTTTATATTTTAACTGTAGAAGTTGTATTTTCCATATCCTTCCACTTTTCATTTCTTGCTTATCTCTGTTTTCACTTGCTTTGGAAATGGACTGTTAATTCTATGACATTATGGTCTGAAATACTCGCATTATAAACTACTTATTTCTTTAACATAATTCATCTCGTTCACAAATACTAGGTCTAAAGTATTTTCCTTTCTTGTTGGCAGGTGATTTATTTGTTGAAGTGTATTCTAGTAGCATATCTAATAGCTTTTCGAATTGGCTCTTATCTTTCTGCACTACTATTACTCTCTTTTTTATATGTATAAGTACAACCACAATCTCCTATTCGTCTTTCCAGTCTACGAAAGGAAGTTGAAGTCTCCAGATAGGAGAATAGTCAGTCCTTGTGATTTCTACATATATCATCCAATTTTTCTATTATTAAGTCAAACTCTTTAGTATTAGGAGTCTATATACTACTAATGTTCATTAATTTTTCAGATTCAATTCTACCGCTATTAGTTCACATTCTGAGTTACTATATTTCTCATATATTTTTCCTTGTTTTTTGTCTTTCCCATATATTGCGGTTCCCCTTGATTCCTATTTTTTCTATCTGATCTATAAGTTTTGGAACCCTTTATTTGATCATCATTCCCAGTCTCTTGGGAATACCAGGTTTCACTTATATTCATTAAATCTATTTTCTTTTCAATTTGGGTTAGTTCTTCTAAGTACTCTATTTTTCTTTTTGAGTTACTCGTAACTAAACCCTGCGCATTCATCACTATGATGGTTTGCGTGTTTTCTCCTTCATTTAATATTGGTAGCAATAAGGATTTTCCCATGTCTCTTTCCTGTTCTGGTATGTTGTTCTTTTTTTCATTTCCAGAAATTCTGACATTAAAAAATCCAACTTTTCCATAATATTTGATCTTCCTTCATCATAATTATTAATTTTGTGTCTGAATCTGCAATTTTCTCCGTTTCTGCAATATCCTCTTGCATAATAAATACAGTTATTATATCTTAAGTAGAATTTTGGAGCTGATGCTTTGAAATTTTTTGCTGACATCTCTGCATATTCTCGTTGATGGCTTGCTTTTTCTTTTACCTGATATCTTTATTCCTCTCTTTATTTGTTTCTTTTTCTTATTTTGGATTTTATTTACTTGATTGATTATTTATTTGATTATGATTCATGGCTACAGGGTGCATATATTTACATTTTTTGTCGAACTTACATCCTTTTCCTTCTTTTAGGTTTTTGCATATTTTTGGATGCAGATCTCTCCAATCATCCTCATAGCCATCTAGGTATGCACATTTACCATATATTTCATAGTTGTGACATACCTTAGGATGTTTGTAGTAACATCTTTCTCCAAATCTGCAATTCCCTCTTTTCAAAAGGTTGCAGACTTTGTCTTTTTTGTCTATTTTTTCCTCTTTCCCGTCATTGTGTAGATCTGGGTAGAGCCTCTTCGGGATTTTCTTTTGTGTTGTCATATCGTAATTTATTTCTTCGTAAGTATGCTGCTTTATTGCCTCATATGTAGTATCAATGAGTATCTCTGCATCCATAAACTTTTATTTCTGTTTCTTTGTTTTCCTGTATTTTTTTCTGTCATTTCAGTTTTTTTGTTTACTTCTCTTCCGTTTTGCCTCTTCTTCCTTCTTCCTCTTCCTCTTCTTCCTTCATCCCTTCAACTATTTTTGTACATTCAAATCTTGATTTAATAAACATTCGTCCTATCCATGATAGACCATGTTGAGTCAAAAAATTCTTGTATCTTTTCTCAATATCTTGCATTACCTCAGCACATTGTGGATGGGTTGGAATGTTGCATGCAGCACATTTTCTGATTAGGTTTTGTGGATTAACTATGCTATAACCACACCTTACACAGTTTGCATGCTTTTGGCATTCTTTTTCCTAATGCATCAATTAGGATATTCACAAGGTTCACCTTATTCATTTTCTTTGTCGGAATATGTTGGTTTATGTATATTTTCTTTAGGAGTCTCTTGACCACTTGGATTTTATTTGGAACTTCTTCAATTATTTTCAAGATGTTTTCAGTTGATTTGTTCCAGGTATAATGCTTTTGTATCTTTTTGGTTAGGACTGTTGCTGATCTCATAGATGAGAAATGTCAGTTCCCTTCCTGCTACCTCATCGTATTGCGAATCTGCCAAGCAAGCTAAATTTTGCCATTTCTTTCCGCAGTTGGAATTTACTGCCATCTTGTTCTGATTTACAGTATTTCACTTGATAAACTAACTTAGAAGACGCTTTATCTTACTATTTTCACACTAATCTTATCACTGATAGTTCACGAACACTTCTAGATATTTCTCAAATTCTAGACGTATGTTAAACTTGTGATATCTGTTGATTAATCTGACTTCGCGCGGGAACGTCTCGCCAAGCAAGATGGCTACTACTACTACTACGAGAGAGAGAGAGAGAGAGAGAGAGAGAGAGAAGAGAGATGAGAGGAGAGATAGAGAGAGGAGAGAGAGAATCAGATAAAACGAGACACATTGCTGAATGGTCATAGTGAATAGCAGTGTCAAGTCAGGGTAATAACTTTTAATATCCTGCACAAGCTAAGTGTCCCATAAATACCTATAGGAGAGAGAGAGAGAGAGAGAGAGAGAGAGAGAGAGAGAGAAATACACCATATACTGCTTTCAATTATGACAACCTTCTCAAATTAATATTTTTAGAACTTGACTAATACCCTTTCTTTCTATCACAAACATTCCCGTATTTAACACCGCCCCCCCCCCCCCACACACAGCCCCCCACTGCATACTAGGTAATAATATCATGTCACTATAACTCTTACAATGACATCTTTTTCACCTATTGTTGTATGGTGTTTTTACGTTGCATGGTACCAGTGGTTATTTAGCAACGGGACCAACGGCTTCACGTGACTTCCGAACCACGTCGAGAGTGAACTTCTTTCACCGGAAATACACATCAGTCACCTCAATGGGATGGCCGAGAATCGAACTCGCGGCCATGGAGTTGGTACGCCAACACCATACCGACCACGCCACTGAGGCGCTCTCTTTTTCGCCTATAGCCTTAGATATGGGAATGGTTCATAGTCTTGCTAATTCCTTTTGGCGCTTTTCCCTCATTAAGGGATACCTTGCACACCTAGGTCAGCTACTCAATAACAGATAAATGAAGGTAATATAATATATGTAATATATAGGTATATATATATATATATATATATATATATATATATATATATATATATATATATATATATATATATATATATATATATATATGGGTCTGGGTCTGCATACAAGGAGGATTGCTGCACACTACGCGGGATAATAAACAGAGGCGTAACCCCAAAAGCCCCTTACCATAAAATAAGCCTCAGGATATATAGTAAGCCCAACCTTGTAGCAGCCTTAATAATGAAGAACAGCACCGCTCGGGGGGACCGAAGGAGATGTGCACGAATGTAGTTTACAAATTTACTTGTCCAGAGGAGGTGTGTAAACCTCACAGCCAAAACTACATCGGCACACTAACAAAGACCCTTCGGAGACGTCTGCTGGCTCATAGAAATCAAGGGGCATCCATCAACATTACATAGATGTTCACGACAGGAAGCCATCTCTACAAGAGCTCATAGAAGGCACCCAGGTCGTACACAGAGAAGACAACTACGGTCGCCTCTTAATAACGGAAGCAGTGAGCATCGCTATTCAGAAGCCGACCTTGAACGTCCAACAAGAATCGGACCATATTACTCCCCTCCAGCAGGAGAAGGAATACCCAAGCCAACAGGGACCAGACAGCGCGCCCCAATCCACCGAGAACATCGCGCCCCCTTGGAAGGCATAGAAGAAGACCCAGCGTCAGCGAAAGTCAAGTAACATCCTTTCTCAGTCGCTGAGACCCCGCCCAACACGAATCAGCAACCGTTAACCAACGTAGACCATTTTGGACATCATTTTACACACCTACACACACACACACACACACATACAAACATTATCATACATTTATGTTATAAACAGAATTATCTCTTGTACCTTTATGCATGCTATAAAATATATACATATATTTGTACTCCCGTATTTAGATTTCTATATTCATTTTCATTCCTGTATGTAATTTTGTAATTTTTATCTAAAACCAACATGTAACATATTAAATTTTAAAAACCATACATTTTAAGGAAACTCTAGCACATGGCATTGTATTTTGAATATTTATTTAACCACTGTTTAAAACTTTCACTCTTATTGTCGCAGTACATATGTCCTTATATTCTTTGTAACTAAAACAACGCCCTTAAGCTGTTAATCCCTAGACTAACCAGTACCCATACCTCGAGGTCAGGTCATACCTCCCACACGATGATATATATATATATATATATATATATATATATATATATATATATATATATATATATATATATATATATGTGTGTATATATATATACGATATATAAAATTATTATAATAATATATATATATATATATATATATATATATCTATATATATATATATATAATAATATTATATAATTCTATATATATATATATATATATATATATATATATATTATATATTATATATATATATATATATATATTATATATAGTTCCAGGACCCTCATATCTTTTGTTGACACAATATACCAGACCCACATATGCGGCCGTTATCGGCAGCATTCCGTATTCGGACTGTCAATATCACAAGAGCGTGCCGACAAGAGCCAGCCGGGCCTACCACTCTCCTTCCTTCCTCTCGCTCTCTCTCTCTCTCTCTCTCTCTCTCTCTCTCTCTCTTCCAGAAAAGAAAAATCAAAGAGAAGATTTAAGAGTCTGGCGAGAGGTGGCAACTCGCCACGACCATTGTTTTGGGACAAGAGATAAATGGTGTACTTAGGACGTTAGCGGAATGTTATCACTTGCTTTCTCTCCCTCTCTCTCTCTCTAGTGTGTGTATGTGTGTGTGTGTGTGTGTGTGTGTGTGTGTATGTGTGTGCTCGCGTGCGTGCGTGTAAGATTCGCTTGGAAATGATTCCGGGGATAATTCGCCAAGATAAATAATTTTTTTTATTACCCACCTGGTAATACAGTGTGAGAGAGAGAGAGAGAGAGAGAGAGAGAGAGAGAGAGAGAGAGTCTAATGCGTTGTATATTAAAGCGATTAAGCTGCTTATTTTTCTCCACTAAACATCAAGGAATCACTCTCACTGGTTTGATACTACATTTTAACTTTTAAAATTCATTCTCTTTGGCCTTTCCACACTTTACAAAACTTCAGCAAACCCTTTAAAATTAAGGGCAACTTACAAAGAGAAATGTGGCTTTTTTTAGTTATGCTCAATCTTATCATAACTCAATTTTATCATACTTCCATTACGTTTATACCACCATCGAGACATATTTGATAATTAAATATTTTTTTTTAAGTTTTAGACCAGTCCTTGAAATAATAATTCCCTGAAATGGCTCCTGACAGAAGTGACTACTTACAGACAGTATTCCAGACAAGAGTCAAATCTTGTTACTATGAGATTCAGGGCCTCTGTAACACGGTTTTTTCGCAATAACTTTTTATCTATGCATTTCATAAATATAACGCTTATTCAGAATCAATATTATATCAACACTAAATTTTGAGTGTATTCTGCACTACGTAGGTTGAATAAATTTGGTACTTATAATGTAAAAGTGACCTTTTTTGAAGACGGGCCAACTTACTCAGAGAAAAGGTTTCGAACGCACTCGTTACGTAACTTATGACATCATTTCTTCCCTCTTTCTCGATGGATGATTGGCTGTACGTAACGAAGGCTAAACCTCTGGCAACAATGACATACAAATTTAAATACAAGCAAAGCAGTACACCTTTATGAACTCTGGAACCTCCCCACTGATAATTGTCATAATGAACAACAACAAAATGTTAATAAATACAAAAAATACTTCGATAGTTTAGTCTAACTCCCAAAATAAGTTTCCAAAGAAATTACAGTCTACTTTACTAGGGTCCACAATCAGATTGGACAAGATGTAGGGAATAGTTGGTAGTTACCAAAAACATAGTAGACAAGCTTGATTTGATAACTGCTATATCCAATATCAAGCAATTTTTATTTATTGGCTATCTACCTATTTACAGAAAAAAAAATAGCCGGTACCGTATATTGGCTTTAAACCTTCACCAATAATTATCGTCAGAATGGTAACTTCATGAGGCTCCACCCACTTTCGCCTCGTTATAATTCAGGATAACACTGAAGGCTACCATGGGCATTGTTGGATTAGAAAATTTAACTTCTGGCTATAAAAACTAATTTCTCGAGTAGTTGTAAGAAGTGATAAATGATCCTCAAGGATCCCAGCAGTTGGTCTAAACGTTTAATTCATGTTTATTACTGCTATACTGTTGCGGCACTGCTACAGTAGCATTACTACGCTAGCACTGATACCCCACCCACATCTATGTATCGTTCCGCCATTCATAAAGTCTTTGGGTTTCAGAGCCGATGGCATTTCTGTCTGGTGGATGGGCGGGGCAACATTTAGTCAAAAGGTGTTTGTTTACCTTGCTTACGTAATGAATGTTTTTCGACTCTTGGCTCGTAATCATTGGCCATGGCGTCGGCTAGATCATTTTTACTCTATAAAAATCAAAACTATCGGGTTTAGGTTATTGATAATGCTGACAAAATTTGTGTGTGGTTGTAAAATATACATATGTCAACATTCAGCTACATCCGATGCTTTGACAAGGAGCAAAGTCCAAAAAACCGTGTTACAGAGACCCTGAATCTCATAGTAGGTTGCTGCGACTTAATACAAGACCATGTCATGGTAATTGCTTTATAGCAAAGAAAGATAAAGGAAAGGAAAACACATTTTCGAGAAGTTCTGCAGCAAGGAGGCATTCGCACATGTCTTGGAGGTGCCTGTTCTTATGATGGTTCTAGAATCTGCAGGAGTTTTATGGAACTTGATAGGCGCCGACGCGACATGAGAAACGCAGTGAAATATGATGCAATATTTCTATGAGATTCTTCTAAATCATTCCCGTCGTCTCGGGAGTCTGCGATGCTCGCTGGTAGCCCCGCCCCCAGATTGCCTTACAAATACGACTAAGGAAGTAGGAGGGAGCAGATCATCAGTTAAGAGTCACAGATCAGATTATCAGCGAGAGCCCAGCAGCAGAGATCAGAGATCATCAGTAGGAGTCACAGATCAGATTATCAGTCAGATATCATCAGAGAGAGATAAGAGAAGAAGGAACAGACGAAGGATCAGAGGGGAAAAGGCGCTCGAGAGTTTAATCGGGAACTGGTCAAGTCGTCCGGGAGTGGACGACCGAGGCATTTAGACGTAGAGCAAGACTTGAGAGAAGAAACTTTATACTGGAGGTTTTGAAGTGTTCCTGCCCTTCAAGCATCAAGAGTATACTTTGTTTTCTGCAATACGGAGTCAAGTAGACGACAGAAGTTACAGTTCTCCTTGTGTGAAGCCACCGCTTCGAGCATAGATCTCCGACGGCGCAAAACTGACCGGCAAGTACTTTCATTACCCCACCATTTCCCCAGTTCACTCATTGTAAGATTTTCTTGTATTATTGTAAATAGGAGACACCATTCTGCATTTATCTTTGTTAGCAAGCTTGTAAATAAACCTTTGTTGTGTTAGTGTTTCTTTCCATATTCGTATCCCCAGTTTCAACGGTTGGTGTTTAATTCTTTTTGTTTATCCTAATATCGAACTTGAAGCAGACCTCTCTCGGGGTTCGTAACAGACCACTTCTTTTAATTACAGTTTTTTAAGAATATTCAACACCGCAAAGTCAAGACTATTAAATAGAGTTTTATTTCCTAAAAAAACCACCACTAGAGCCAAAACCTTAATACAAGACCACACTTTTTAATTACAGTTTTTAAGGATATTAAACACCTTGAAGTAAAAAGAATAAATTAAGTTTTATTTCCAAAGACCACCACTAGAGAGGAAAAAAAAACAAAAGAACTTGCGGTACAGTATACTCCATAGTCCAAGCCATCTACCATAATCCTGTAGTTTTATCAACTCCAAAACCACTGTCCGGTTGAATTTGAAATCTGTAAACAGGATACAAAGACAGCTATTAGAAACTTCACATTTCAAATTCAAACAATTTTAAGGGAATTATTTTTACGTTATTGTAGAAAAGACTAAAATAATACAGTAGTTAAAGGTTTGTTACAACCTTACAATGTATATGAATAGAAAATGGCATTTAATGCCAAATTAAAATTGTTTAAACTTCAACTTATTTAACTATATAGATGCAGATATAAACTTTTAAAATTTATCAAAATTACATTCTTAAAAATTCTGAATTTCACTAATAGTTCCAATTTCAAATTAAAAAATATAAGCACAAAGATTTAAATTTAACTAACAAACTGAAAATGTTAATAGCATGTGGAAAATTCCTTATCACCGAATGCTAGACACACGAGATCTTAATTTATTAAATTATCAGTTTACCAAAAAACAATAATGATCAGAAAATAATTCAGCCTTCCTTTGATTGAATAAAGTCTAGTATTGCCTCTTTCTTCTAATGACCAAAAAGTTACTGATTTGCTTTTTAATACCAAGCTAATTTCTCTTGAGTATGGAAGTGGTCGCGTCTGCCAGGGCATTTTCAAGAGGTAAAATACTATTTGAAGGAATGCAAGTAAATAGACAACTTACAATATTATTTGAATAAATTGAGACTTAATGAGAGTTTATTCCTTGATGCCTTTCGAGCGAGCAAATATAAGATAAAAAAAAATCCCTTTAACAAAAGCACAAATCAGGGTCAACAGTCCTTTGAAAAAACTCCTGAAAAAAACTTTTGAAAATCTCTGATCATGGCTATTAAACTTAGTATAGCATAGTAAATAGCCTCTGACCATGGCTAGCAAACTTAAAGCATAGTAAATAGCCTCTGACCATGGCCAGAAAACTTAATAAAGCATAGTAAATAGCCTCTGACCATGATAAGAAAACTTAATAAAGCAAAGAAAATAGCCTCTGACCATGGCCAGAAAACCTAATAAAGCATAGTAAATAGCCTCTGACCATGGCCAGAAAACTTAATAAAGCAAAGTAAATAGCTTCTGACCATGGCTAGCAAACTTATAGCATAGTAAATAGCCTCTGACCATGGCCAGAAAACTAATAAAGCATAGTAAATAGCCTCTAAACCATGGCAGAAAACTTAATAAAGCAAAGTAAATACCCTATGGCCATGGCCAGAAAACTTAATAAAGCAAAGTAAATAGCCTTCTGACCATGGCTAGCAAACTTTATAGCATAGTAAATAGCCTTCTGACATGGCCAGAAAACTAAATAAAGCAAAGTAAATAGCCTCTGACCATGGCCAGAAAACTTAATAAAGCAAAGTAAATAGCCTCTGACCATGGCCAGAAAACTTAATAAAGCAAAGTAAATAGCCTCTGACCATGGCCAGAAAACTTATTAAGGGAAAGTAAATAGCCTCTGACCATGACCAGAAAACTTAATAAGGGCAAAGTAAATAGCCTATGACCAATGGCCAGAAAAATTAATAAAGAAAGCATAGTAAGGTTGGAGCCTCTGACCATGGACCAGAAAACTTAATAAGCCAAAGTAAATAGCCTCTGACCATGGCCAGAAAACTTAAAGCATAGTAAATAGCCTCTGACCATGGTTAGAAAACTTAATAGAGCAAAGTAAATAGCCTCTGACCATGGCCAGAAAACTTAAGCATAGTAAATAGCCTCTAACCATGGCTGGAAAACATAATAAAGCAAAGTAAATAGCCTCTGACCATGGCTAGTAAACTTATAGCATAGTAAATAGCCACTGACCATGGCCAGAAAACTTAATAAAGGAAAAGTACATAGCCTCTGACCATGGCTATCACACATTTAGCATAGTAAATAGCCTCTGACCATGGCCAGAAAAACAAACCTTAATAAAAAAAAAAAAAAAGCAAAGTAAATAGCCTCTGACCATGGCTAGCAAAACAACTTATAGCATAGTGAATATCCTCTGATCATTACCAGAAAACATAAAAAAGCAAAGTAAATAGCCTCTGACCATGGCCAGAAAACTTAATAAAAAGTAAATAGTCTCTGACCATGGCCAGAAACATAATGAAGCATAATAAATAGCCTCTGACCATGGCCAGAAAACTTAGTAAAGCATAGTAAATAGCCTCTGACCAAGGCCAGAAAACTTAATAAAGCATAGTAAATAGCCTCTGACCCTAGTCAGAAAACTTATAAAGCATAGTAAATAGCCTCTGACTATGGCCAGAAAACTTAATAAAGCATAGTAAAAAGCCTCTGACCATGGCCAGAAAACTTAATAAAGAAAATTAAATAGCCTCTAAGCATGGCTAGCAAACTTATAGCATACTAAATAGCCTCTGACCATGGCCAGAAAACTTAATAAAGCATAGTAAATAGCCTCTGACCATGGCTAGCAAACTTAATAGCATAGTTAAAAAGCCTCTGACCATGGCCAGAAAACTTAATAAAGCAATAAAGCAAAGTATATAGACTCTGGACTATAGGCCAGAAAAACTTAATAAAGCAAAGTAAATAGCCTCCAACCCATGGCCCAGAAAACTTAATAAAGCAAAGTAAATAGCCTCTGACCATGGCCAGAAAACTTAAAAAAGCAAAAGTAAATATCCTCTGAACCATGGCCAGAAAAACTTAATAAAGCAAAGTAAATAGCTTCTGACCATATCCAGAAAACTTGAATAAAGCAAAGTAAATAGCCTCTGACCATGGCTAGCAAACTTTTAGCATAGTAAATAGCCTCTGACCATGGCTACCAAACTTAATAAAGCATAGTAAATAGCCTCTGACCATGGCCAGAAAACTTAATAAAGCAAAGTAAATAGCCTCTAACCATGGATAGCAAACTTATAGCAGAGTAAATAGCCTCTGACCTTGGCCAGAAAACTTAAGAGCAAAGTAAATAGCCTCTGACCATGGCCAGAAAACTTGATAAAGCAAAAGTAAATGGCCTCTGACCATGGCCAGAAAACAAAAACTTAATAAAGCATAGTAAATAGCCTCTGACCATGGCCAGAAAACTTAATAAAAGCATAGTAAATAGCCTCTGACCATGGCCAGAAAACTTAATAAAGCAAAGTAAATAGCCTCTGACCATGGCCAGAAAACTTCATAAAGCAAAGTAAATAGCCTCTGACCATGGGGCTAGAAAACTAATAAAGCTTAGTAAATAGCCTCTGACCATGGTTAGAAAAACTTAATAAAGCAAAGTAATTAGCCTCTGACCATGGTTTAGAAAACTTAAAATAAAACAAAGTAAATAGCCTCTGACCATGGCCAGAAAACTAGTAAAGCAAAGTAAATAGCCTCTGAACATGGCCAGAAAACCTTAATAAGCATGATAAATAGCCCTCTGACCATGGCCAGAAAACTTAATAAAGAAAATTTAGATAGCCTCTACCAGGAACAGAAAACTTAATAAAGCTTATTAATGGACTCGACCATGGCCAGAAAACTTAAAAAAGCAAAGTAAATAGCCTCTGACCATGGCCAGAAAACTTAATAAAGCAAAGTAAATAGCCTCTGACCATGGCTAGCAAACTTATATAGTAAATAGCCTCTGACCATGGCCAGAGGCCAGAAAACTTAATAAAAGCATAGTAAATACCTGCTGACCATGGCCAGTGAACTTAATAAATCAAAGTAAAATAGCCTCTGACCATGGCAGAAAACTTAATAAAACAAAGTCAATAGCCTCTGACCATGGCTAGCAAACTTATATCATAGTAAATAGTCTCTGACCATGACCAGAAAACTTAATAAAGCATAGTAAATAGCCTCTGACCATGGCCAGAAAACTTAATAAAGCAAAGTAAATAGCCTATGACCATGGCTAGCAAACTTATATCATAGTAAATAGTCTCTGACCATGGCCAGAAAACTTAATAAAAGCATAGTAAATAGCCTCTGACCATGGCCAGAAAACTTAATAAAAGCATAGTAAATAGCCTCTGACCATGGGCAGTAAACTTAATAAAGCAAAGTAAATAGCCTCTGACCATGGGCAGTAAACTTAATAAAGCAAAGTAAATAGCCTCTGACCATGGCCAGAAAACTTAATAAAGCAAAGTAAATAGCCTCTGACCATGACAGAAAACTTAATAAAGCATAGTATATAGCCTCTGACCAGGGCCAGAAGACTTAATAACGCAGAGTAAATAGCCTCTGACCATGGCCAGAAAACTTAATAAAGCAGAGTAAATAGCCCCTGACCATGGCCAGAAAACTAATAGCATAGTAAATAGCCTCTGACCATGGCCAGAAAACTTAATAAAGCAAAGTAAATAGCCTCTGACCATGGCCAGAAAACTTAATAAAGCATAGTAAATAGCCTCTGACCATGGCCAGAAAACTTAATAAAGCAAAGTAAATAGCCTCTGACCATGGCCATGGAAAGACAACTTAATAGAGCAACTTAAATACCCTCTGACCATGGCCAGAAAACTTATAAAGCAAAGTAAATAGCCTCTGATCATGGCTAGCAAACTATAGCATAGTAAATAGCCTCTGACCATGGCCAGAAACTTAATAAAGCAAAGTAAATAGCCTTTGACCATGGCTAGCCAAACTTATATCATAGTAAATAGTCTCTGACCATGGCCAGAAAACTTAATAAAGCATAGCAAATAGCCTCTGACCATGGCCAGAAAACTGAATAAAAGCATAGTAAATAGCTTCTGAACCTGGCCAGTAAACTTAATAAAGCAAAGTAAAACAAATAGCCTCTGACCATGGCCAGAAAACTTAATAAAGAAAAGTGAATAGCCTCTGACCATGGCAAGAAAACTTAATAAAGCAAAGTAAAAAGCCTCTAACCATGGCCAGAAAACTTAATAAAGCAAAGTAAATAGCCTCTGACCATGGCCAGAAAACTTAAAAAAGCAAAGTAAATAGCCTCTGCCCATGGCTAGCAAACTTATTGCATAGTAAATAGCCTATGACCATGGCCAGAAATCTTAATAAAGCAAATTAAATAGCCTCTGACCATATCTGCAAACATAGCATAGTAAATAGCCTCTGACCATGGCGAGAAAACTTAATAAAGCATAGTAAATATCATTTGACCCATGGCTAGCAAAATTCAGCATAGTAAATAGTCTCTGACCATGGCCAGAAAACTTAATAAAACAAAGTAAATAGCCTCTGACCAAGGCCAGAAAACTCAAAAAAGCAAAGTAAATAGCCTCTGACCATGGCCAGAAAACTTAATAAAGCAAAGTAAATACCCTCTGACCATGGCTAGCAAACTTAGAGCATAGTAAATAGCCTCTAACCATGGCCAGAAAACTTAATAAAGCAAAGTAAATAGCCACTGACCATGGCCAAAAAACATCATAAAGCATAGTAAATAGCCTCTGACTATGGCCAGAAAACGTAATCAAGCAAAGTAAATAGTCTCTGACCATGGCCAGAAAACTTAATAAATCATAGTAAATAGCCTCTGACCATGGCCAGAAAACTTAATAAAGCAAAGTAAATAGCCTCCTGACCATGGCTACCAAACTTATAGCACAGTAAATAGCCTATGACAATGGCCAGAAAACTTATTGAAGCATAGTAAATAGCCTCTGACCATGGCCAGAAACTTAATAAAGCAAAATAAAAAGCCTCTGACCATGGCCAAAAAACTTAACAAAGCATCGTAAGTAGCCATTAATAATGGCCAGAAAACTTAATAAAGCAAAGTAAATAGCCTCTGACCATGGCTAGAAAACTTATAGCATAGTAAATAGATTCTGACCATGGCCAGAAAATTAAAAAAGCAAAGTAAATAACCTCTGACCATAGCAAGGAAACTTAATATAGCAAAGTAAATAGCATCTGACCATGGCCAGAAAACTTAATAAAGCATACTAAATATCCTCTGACCATGGCCAGAAAACTTAATAAAGCATAGTAAATAGCCATTGACCAAGGCCAGAAAACTTAATAAAGCAAAGTAAATAGACTGACCATGGCTAGCAAACTTATAGCATAGTAAATAGCCTCTGACCCATGGCCAGAAAAACTTAATAAAGCAAAGTAAATACTCTGACCATGGCAGAAAGCTTAATAAAAACATAATAAATTGCCTATGACCATGACAAGAAAACTTAATAAAGCATAGTAATTAGCCTCTGAACATGGCCAGAAAAATTAATAAGGCAAAGTAAATAGCCTCTGACCATGGCCAGAAAACTTAATAAAGCAAAGTCAATAGCCTCTGACCATGGCTAGGAAACATATAGCTTAGTAAATAGCCTCTGACCATGGCCAGAAAACTTAATTAGGCAAAGTAAATAGCCTCTGGCCATGGCTAACAAACTTATAGCATAGTAAATAGCCTCTGACCATGGCCAGAAAACTTAATAAAGCATAGTATATATCCACTGACCATGCCAGAAAACTTAATAAAGAATAGTAAATAAGCCTCTGACCATGGCCAGAAAACTTTATAAAGCAAAGTAAATAGACTGACCATGGCTAGCAAAAAACTTATAGCATAGTAAATAGCCTCTGACTATGGCCAGAAAACTTAATGAAGCATAGTAAATAGCCTCTGACCATAGCCAGAAAACTTAATAAAGTAAATACACTGACCATGGCCAGAAAACTTAATAAAGCAAAGTAAATAGCCTATGATCATGACCAGAAAACTTAATAAGGCAAAGTAAATAGCCTCTGACCATGGGCAGAAAACTTATAGCATAGTAAATAGCCTCTGACCATGGCCAGAAAACTTAATAAAGTGAAGTCAATAGCCTCTGACCATGGCTAGGAAACTTATAGCATAGTAAATAGCCCTCTGATTATGGCCAGAAAAACTTAATAAAGCAAAGTAAATAGCCTCTGACATGGCTAGCAAACTTATAGAATAGTAAATAGCCCCTGACCATGGCCAGAAAACTTAATAAAGCAAAGTAAATAGCCTATGCTTTTATTAATTTTTCAGGCCATGGTCAAGGTAAATAACCTCTGATCATGGCCAGAAAACTTAATCATAGTAAATAGCCTCTGACCATGGCCAGAAAACTTAAGCATAGTAAATAGCCTCTGACCATGGCCAGAAAACTCAATAAAACATAGTAAATAACCTCTGACCATGGCTAGCAAACTTATAGCATAGTAAATAGCCTCTGACCATGGCCAGAAAACTTAATAAAGCATGGTAATAGTCTCTTTCCTTGCCAGAAAAACTTAATGAACCAAAGTTAACATCCTCTGACCATGGCCAAAAAACTTAATAAAGCAAATTAAATAGCCTCTGACGGTGACCAGAAAACTTAATACAGCATAGAAAGTAGCATCTGACCATGGCCAGACAACTCAATAAACCAAAGTAAATAGCCTCTGACCATGGCCAGAAAGCTTAATAAAGCAAAGTAAATAGCCTCTGAACATGTCCAGAAAACTTAATAAAGCAAAGTAAATAGCCTCTGAATATGGCTAGCAAACTTATAGCATAGTTAATAGCCTCTAAACATGGCCAGAACACTTAATAAATCATAGTAAATAGCCTCTGACCATGGCTAGCAAACTTATAGTATAGTAAATAGCCTCTGACCATGGCCAGAAAACTTAATAAAGCAGAGTAAATAGCCTCTGACAATGGCCAGAAAACTTAATAAAAGCATAGTAAATAGCCTCTAACCATGGCCAGAAAACTTATAGCATAGTAAATAGCCTCTGACCATGGCCAGAAAACTTAAAAAAGCATAGTAAATTGCCTCTAACCATGGCCAGAAAATTTAATAAAGCATAGTAAATAGCCTCTGACCGTGGCCAGAAAACTTAATAAAAGCAAAGTAAATAGCCTCTGACCATGGCCAGAAAATTATAGCATAGTGAATCGCCTCTGACATGGCCAGAAAACTTAATAAAGCATAGTAAATTGACTCTGACCATAGCCTGAAAATATAATAAAGCATAGTAAATAGCCTCTGACCATGGCCAGAAAACTTAATAAAAAAAAGTAAATAGCCTCTGACCATGGCCAGAAAACTTAAAAAAGCAAAGTAAATAGTATCTGACCTTGGACAGAAAACTTAAAAAAGCAAAGTAAATAGTCTCTGACCATGGCTAGCAAACTTATAGCATAGTAAATACCCTCTGACCATGGACAAAAAACTTAATAAAGCATAGTAAATAACCTCTAATCATGACTAGCAAACTTAATAAAGCAAATTAAATAGCCTCTGACCATGTCTGCAAACTTATAGCATAGTAAATAGCCTCTGACCATGGCCAGAAAACTTAATAAAGCATAGTAAATTACCTCTGACTATGGCCAGAAAACTTAATAAAGCAAAGTAAATAGTCTTTGACCATGGCCAGAAAACTTAACGCATAGTAAAAATCCTCTGACCATGGCCAAAAAACTTAATAAAGCAAAGTAAATAGCCTCTGATCATATCCAGAAAACTTAATAAAGCAAAGTAAATAGCCTCTGACATAGTCTCTGACCATGGCTGACAAACTTATAGCATAGTAAATAGCCTCTGACCATGGCCAGAAAACTTAATAAAGCATAGTACATAGTCTCATACCACGGCCAGAAAACTTAACAAAGCATAGTAAATAGCCTCTGACTATAGCCAGAAAACTTAATAAAGCATAGTAAACAGCCTCTGACCATAGCAAGAAAACTTAATAAAGCAAAGTAAATAGCCTCTGACATAGTCTATGACCATGGCTGACAAACTTATAGCATAGTAAATATCTTCTGACCATGGACAGAAAACTTAATAAAGCATAGTAAATAGCCTCTAACCATGGCCAGAAAACTTAACAAAGCATAGTAAATAGCCTCTGACTATAGCCAGAAAACTTAATAAAGCATAGTAAACAGCCTCTGACCTATAGCAAGAAAACTTAATAAAGCAAAGTATTCATAGCCTCTGGACCATGGCCAGAAAAACTTAATAAACGCATAGTATATAGTCTATGACAACTGACCAGAAAACTCTAATAAGGCCAAAGTAACAAATAGCCTCTGGACCATGGGCAGAAAACTTTTTAAAGCATCCAGTAAATAGCCTCTTACCATGGCCAGAAAAAGAAAAAACTTAATAAAGCATAGTAAATAGCCTCTGACCATTGCCAGAACACTTATAGCATAGTAAATAGCCTCTGACCATGGCCAGAAAACTTAATGAAACATAGTAAATAGCATATGCTTTTATTAAGTTTTCTGGCCATGGTCAAAGTAAATATCCTCTAACCATGGCCAGAAAACTTAATAAAGCATAGTAAATAGCCTCTGACCATGACCAGAACACTTAAGCATAGTAAATAGCCTCTGACCATGGCTAGCAAACTTATGGCATAGTAAAAAGCCTCTGACCATGGCCAGAAAACTTAATAAAGCATAGTAAATAGTCTGACCATGGCCAGAAAACTTAATAAACCATAGTAAATATCCTCTGACCATGGCCAGAAAACTTAAAAAAGCAAAGTAAATAGCCTTTGACCGTGACCAGAAATCTTAATAAAACATATAAAGTAGCCTCCGACCATGGCCAGAAAACGTAATAAAGCAAAGTAAATAGCCTCTGACCATGGCTAGCAAACTCATAGCATAGTAAATAGCCTCTGACCATGGCCAGAAAACTAATAAAATAAAGTGAATAGCATCTGACCATGGCCAGAAAACTTAATAAAGCAAAGTAAATAGCCTCTGACCATGGCCAGAAAACTTAAGAAAGCAAAGTAAATATCCTCTGGCCATGGCCAGAAAACTTTATAAAGCAAAGTAAATAGCCTCTGACCATGGCTAGCAAACTTACAGAATAATAAATAGCCTCTGACCATGGCCAGAAAGATTAATAAAGCATAGGTAAATAGCCTCTGACCATGGCTAGCAATCTTACAGCATAGTAAATAGCCTCTGACCATGGCCAAAAAACTCAAAGCAAAGTAAATAGCCTCTGACCATAGCCAGAAAACTTATAGCATAGTAAATAGCCTCTGACCATGGACAGAAAACTCAAAGAAAAGTGAATAGCATCTAACCATGGCCAGAAAACTTAAAAATGCAAAGTAAATAGCCTCTGACCATGGCCAGAAAACTTAATAAAGCAAAGTGAATAGCCTCTGACCATGGCCAGAAAACTTAATAGAAAGCATAGTAAATATCTCTGACCATGGCCAGAAACTTAATAAAGCATAGTAAATTATCCTCTGACCACGGCCAGAAAACTTAATAAAGCATAGTAAATAGCCTCTGACCATGGCTAGCAAACTAATAGCATAGTAAATAGCCTCCGACCATGGGCAAAAAACTTAATAAAGCAAAGTAAATAGCCTCTGACCATGGCCAGAAAACTTAATAAAGCAAAGTAAATAGTCAATGACCATGGCCAGAAAACTTAATAAAGCATAGTAAATAGCCTCTGGCCATGGCCAGAAAAGTTAATAACAAAATCAAAAAAAATTAAGAGCCTCTGACCATAGCCAGAAAACTCATAGCATAGTAAATAGGGCCTCTGACCATGGCCAGAAAACTTAATATAGCAAAGTAATTAGCCTCTAACCAAGGCCAGAAAACTTAATAAAGCATAGTAAGTATCCTCTGACCATGGCCAGAAAACTCAATAAAGCATGGTAAATAGCCTCTGACCATGGCCAGAAAACTTAATAAACAAAGCTAATAGCTTCAGACCATGGCTAGCAAACATATATCATAGTAAATAGCCTCTGCCATGGCCAGAAAACTTAATAAAGCATAGTAATTAGCCTCTGACCATGGCCAGAACACTTATAGCATAGAAAATATCCTCTGAAAATGGCCAGAAAACTTAATAAAGCAGAGTAAATAGCCTCTGACCATGGCCAGAAAACTTGAAAAAGCATAGTAAATAGCCTCTGACCTTTGCCCGAAAACTTAAAGGAAAGTAAATAGCTTCTGACAATGGCCAGAAAACTTATAGCATAGTAAATAGCCTCTGACCATGGCCAGAAAACTTAATAAAGCATAGATATATCCACTGACCATGGCCAGAAAACTTAATTAAAGAATAGTAATAGCCTCTGACCATGGCCAGCCAAAAACTTTATAAAAGCAAGTAAATAGACTGACCATGGCTAGCAAACTTATAGCATAGTAAATAGCCTCTGAACTATGGCCAAAAAACTTAATGAAGCATAGTAAATAGCCTCTGACCATAGCCAGAAAACTTAATAAAGCAAAGTAAATAGACTCTGACCATGGCCAGAAAACTTAATAAAGCAAAGTAAATAGCCTATGATCATGACCAGAAAACTTAATAAGGCAAAGTAAATAGCCTCTGACCCATAGCCAGAAAAATTATAGCATAGTAAATAGCCTCTAACCATGGCCAGAAAAACTTATAAAGTGAGGTCAATAGCCTCTGACCATGGCTAGGAAACTTATAGCATAGTAAATAGCCTCTGATTATGGCCAGAAAACCTAAAAAAGCAAAAACGTAAATAGCCTCTGACCATGGCTAGCAAACTATAGAATAGTAAATAGCCCCTGAAACATGCCAGAAATCTTAATAAAGCATAGTAAATAATCCTCTGACCATGGCCAGAAAAACTTAATAAAGCCATAGTAAATAACCTCTGACCATGGCCAGAAAACTTGATAAAGCAAAGTAAATAGAATTACCATGGCTAGGCAAAAAAAACTCATAGCATAGTAAAATAGCCTCGGACATAGCCAGAAAACTTCATAAAGCAAAGTAAATAGATGACCATGGCCACAGAAACACAAAATTTTAGCATGGCGGTAAAGTAGCCTCTGACCATGGCCATAAAACTTAATAAAGCATAGTAAATAGCCTCTGACCATGGTCAGAAAACATATAGCAATGTAAATAGCCTCTGACAATGGCCAAAAAACTTAATAAAGCAAAAGTAAATAGCCTATGCTTTTATTTAATTTTCAGGCCATGGTCAAGGTTAAAAAATAAAACCTCTGACCATGGCCAGAAAACTTAATCAATAGTATTATAGCCCTTCTGACCATGGCCAGGAAAACTTAAAACATAGTAAAATAGCCTCTGACCATGGCCAGAAAAACTTAATAAACGCATAGTAAATAAACCTTCTGAACCATGGCCTAGAAAACAAGTCATTAAGCATAGTAAAATAGGCCTCTGACAATGGCCTCAGAAAACTTAATAAAGGCATGGTAAAAAAGTTCTCTGACCTTGGCCCAGGAAAAATTAATTAAAAACCAAAGTTAATATCCTCTGACCATGGCCAAAAAACTTAATTAAAGCAAATTAAAATAGCCCTTCTGGGGGGGGGGGGGGGAACGGTTGAACCAGAAAAACTTAATAACAGCATAGAAAGTCGCCTCTCTGACCATGGCCAGAAAAACTTAATAAATCAAACGGTAAATAGCCTCTGGACCATGTCGGCCAGAAAAAAACTTAATAAAGGCAAAGTAAATAGCCTCTTGAAACATAGGCCAGAAAAGAAACTTGAATAAAGCAAAAGTAAATAGCCTCTGAATATGGCTAGCAAACTTATAGCCATAGTTAAAGCCTCTAACCATCGGGCAGAAAACTTAATTAAAACTTCATAGTAAAATTAGCCTGCCTTGACCATGGCTAGCAAACTTCTAGCAATAGTAAAACATAGCCCTTGACCAAGGCCAAGAAAACTTCAAATAACAGCAGAGTAAAAATAGTCTCTGACCATGGCCAGAAAACTTATAGCATAGTAAATAGCCTCTGGACCATGGCCAGAAAAACTTTTTCAAAAAAGCATAGTAAATAAATTGCCTCTAACCATGGCCAGAAAATTGTTTAATCAAAGCAATAGTAAATAGCCTCTGACCGTGGCCATAAAAACTTAATAAAAGCAAAAAGTAAATAGCCTTTCTGACCATGGCCAGAAAACATATAGCATAGTGAATAGCCTCTGACCATGGCCAGGGAAAAACTTAATAAAGCATAGTAAATTGACTCTGACCATAGCCTGAAAATTTAATAAAGCATAGTAAAATAGCCTCGGACCATGGCCCAGAAAAACTAATAAAAAAAACAGTAAATAGCCTCTGACCATGGCCAGAAAAACTTAAAAAAGCAAAGTAAATAGTATCTGACCTTGGACAGAAAACTTAAAAAAAGCAGAGTAAATAGTCTATGACCATGGTCTAGCAAACTTATAGCATAGTAAATACCCTCTGACCATGGACAAAAAACTTAATAAAGCATAGTAAATAACCTCTGATCATGGCTACCAAACTTAATAAAGCATAGTAAATAACCTCTGTTCATGGCTACCAAACCTAATAAAGCAAATTAAATAGCCCTCTGACCATGTCTGCAAACTTATAGCATAGTAAATAGCCGCTCTGACCATGGCCAGAAAAACTTAATAAAAGCATAGTAAAATATCCCTCTGACCATGGCTAGCAAACTTCTAGCATAGTAAAGTAGACCACTCCTTGACCATGGCCAGAAAACTTAATAAAAGCAAACAGTTAAAAATAGCCCTCTAACCATTGGCTACCAAACTTATAGCATAGTAAATAGCCCTCTGACTATGGCCAGAAAACCTTATAAAATGAAAGTGAAAATAGCATCTGACAATGGCGAAGAAAACTTATAAAGCAAAGTAAATATACCCTCTGACCATGGCCAGAAAACTTAAACTAAAGCAAAGTAAAGTAGTGCCCTCTGACCATGGCCATAAAACATAATAAAGCAAAAGTAAACTAAGCCTCTGACCATAGGCCGCGAAAGAAAACTTAATAAAGCATAGTAAATTACCGGTCTGACTATGGCCAGAAAACTTAATAAAGGCAAAGTAAATAGTTCCTTTGACCATGGCCAGAAAACTTAAACCGCATAGTAAAAATCCCTCTGACCATGGCCAAGAAAACTTCTTAAAGCAAATGCGTAAAATAGCCTCTGATCATATCCAGAAAACTTAATAAACGGCAAAGTAAATAGAATAGCCTTTGACATAGCCTCCTGACCATGGCTGACAAACTTATAGCCATAGTAACAATAGCCTTCTGACCCATGGCCAGAAAACTTAATAAAAGCATAGTACATAGTCCCTCATACCATGGCCATCCAAATAAAACTTAAAGCATAGCAAAGTATCTTCCTTGACCTATGGACAAAAGAAAGCTTAATAAAGCATAGTAAGAATAGGCCTCTAACCCATTGGCCAGAAAACTTAACAAAGCATAGTAATTATTAGCCCTCTGACCATGGCCAAAAAGAAAACTTAATAAACCGCATAACGTAAATAGCCCTATGACCATGACCATAAACACTTAATAAAGCAAAGTAAAATAGGCCTCTGACCATTGGGCAGAAAACTTTAAAAGCCATAGTAAATAGCCTCTTACGCACCATGGGCCAGAAAACTTAATAAATCGTAGTAAATAGCCTTTTGAACCATTGCCAGAACCACTTATAGCATAGTAAAGATAGCCTCTGACCATGTCCCAGGAAAACTTAATGAACAAAACATAGTAACATATCATATGCTTTTTTTTTAAGTTTTGCCTGGCCTATGGCTCGAAAGAGTAAATATCCTCTAAACCATGGTCCAGAAAACTTAATAAAGCATAGTAAAAATACCTCTAGAACCATGGCCAGGAACCACTTAAAGCAATAGGTAAATAGCCCTCTGACCATGGCTAGACAAACTTATGGCATTAGTAAAATAGTCCTCTGACCATTGCCAGGAAAACTTATTAAATGCATAGTAAAATAGTTTGAACCCATGGCCAGAAAAAACTTAATAAACCATAAGTAAAATATCCTCTGGGAACCATGGCCAGAAAACTTAAAAAAGCAAAGAGCAAATAGCCCCTTTAGTCCGCCGTGACCATAAAACTTCTTAATTAAAACATATAAAGTAGGCCTCCGACCATGGCCAGAAACCTTAATAAAGTCAAAGTAAATAGTCCTTCTGACCGGTGACCAAAAAGTTAAAACCTTAATAAAGCATGAAAAGAAAGTAGCTTCCTGACCATGGACCCAAAAGAAAAAACTTAATAAACCGCAAAGTTAAATGAGCCCTCAGACCATGGCCAGAAAACTTAATAGAAGCATAAGTAAAATAAGGCCATCTGACCCATGGCTGAGCAAAAGCTAATTGAAGCAAAAGTAAATAGCCCTCTGAAGCATGGCCAGAAAACATTTCGAAAAGCAAAGTAAATATCCTCGTGGCCATGGCCAGAAAACACTTTATAAAGCAAAGTCAAACAGCCTCTGATCATGGCTAGCAAACTTACAGAATAGTAAATAGCCTCTGACCATGGCCAGAAAAATTAATAAAGCAGAGTAAATAGCCTCTGACCATGGCTAGCAATCTTATAGCATAGTAAATAGCCTCTGACCATGGCCAGGAAAAACTCAAAGCAAAGTAAATAGCCTCTGACCATAGCCAGAAAAACTTATAGCATAGTAAATAGCCTCTGACCATGGCAGAAAAAAACTCAAAGCAAAGTGAATAGCCTCTGACCATGGCCAAAAACCTTAAGCATGTGAAATAGTCAATGACCATGGCCAGAAAACTTAATAAAGCATAGTAAATAGCCTCTGGCCATGACCAGAAAAACTTCAATAAAGCAAAATAAAGAGCCTCTGACCATAGCCAGAAAACTTATAGCATAGTAAATAGCCTCTGACCATGGTCAGAAAACTTAATATAGCAAAGTAATTAGCCTCTGACCATGGCCAGAAAAACTTAATAAAGCATAGTAAGTAGCCTCTGACCATGGCCAGAAAACTTAATAAAGCATGGTAAAATAGCCTCTGACCATGGCCAGAAACTTAATAAACAAAGCTAATAGCCTCAGACCATGGCTAGCATACATATATCATAGTAAATAGCCTCTGACTATGGCCAAAAAACTTAATAAAGCAAAGTAAAAAGCCTCTGACTATGGCCAGAAAACTTATAGCATCGTAAATATCCTCTGAAAATGGCCAAAAAACTTAATACAGCAGAGTAAATAGCCTCTGACCATGGCCAGAAAACTTAAAAAAGCATAGTAAATACCCTCTGACCTTTGCCCGAAAACTTAATAAAGCAAAGTAAATAGCTTCTGACCATGGCCAGAAAACTTATAGCATATTAAATAGCCTCTGACCATGGCCAGAAAACTTAATAAAGCAGTATAAATAGCCTCTGACCATGGCCAGAAAACTTAATAAATCATAGTAAATAGCCTATGACCATTGCCCGAAAACTTAATAAAGCAAATTAAAATAGCTACCTTCCTGGCGGAAACCCAGGAAAACTTAACTACTTAACCTTGGCCAAAAAACTTATGCATAGTAAATAGCCTCTGACCATGGCCAGAAAACTTATAAAGCAAATAGTAAAATAGTCTCTGATCAATTGTATAAACTTAATAAAGCATGTAAATATCCTCTGACCACGGCAGAAAAACTAATAAAGCATAGTAAATGCCTTTGACCATGCTAGCAAACTAAATAGATAGTAAATAGCCTATGACCATGGGCAAAAAAACTTAATAAAGCAAGAAAAGGCCTCTGACATGGACCAGAAAAAACTTAACTAAAGCAAAGTGAATAGATCGAACCTGGCCAGAAAACTTAATAAAGCATAGCAAATAGCTTCTGACCATGGCCAGAAACCTCAATAAAGAAAAGTAAATAGCCTCTAACCAGGGCTAGCAAACGTATAGCATAGTAAATAGCCTCTGACCATGGCCAGAAAACTTAATAAAGCAAAGTAAACAGCCTCTGACAATGGCCAGAAAACTTAATAAAGTATAGTAAATAGCCTCTGACCATGGCGAGAAAACTTAATAAAGCATAGTAAATAGCCTCTGACCATGGCCAGAAAAGTTAATAGAGCAAAGTAAATAGCCTCTGACCATGCCTAGCAAACTTATAGCATAGTAAATAGCTTTCTGACCATGGCCAGAAAGCTTAATAAAGCATAGTAAATAGCCTCTGACCATGGCCAGAAAACTTAATAAAGCAGAGTAAATAGCCTCTGACCATGGCCAGAAAACTTAATAAAGCAAAGTAAATAGCCTCTGACCATGGCCAGAAAAAACTTCATAAACATAGTAAATAGCCTCTGACCATTGCTAACAAACTTATAGCATAGTAAATAG
Organism: Macrobrachium nipponense; assembly: GCF_015104395.2. NCBI lineage: Eukaryota > Metazoa > Arthropoda > Malacostraca > Decapoda > Palaemonidae > Macrobrachium > Macrobrachium nipponense. Next base: position 31,678,359 of record NC_061097.1, read on the forward strand.
CCACTGGCCATAGCTAGAAAACTTATAGCATTGTAAATAGCCTCTAACCATGGCCAGAAAACTTAATATATCCCCTGACCATGGCCAGAAAACCTAATAAAGCAATAAAGCAAAGTAAATAGATTCTGACCATGGCCAGAAAACTTAATAAAGCGAAGTAAATAGCCTCTGACAAAGGCTAGCAGACTTAAAAGGCAAAGTATATATCCTCTGACCATGGCTAGCAAACTTACAGCATAGTAAATAGCCTCTGACCATGGCCAGAAAACTTGATAAAGCATAGTAAATAGCCTCTGACCATGGCTAGCAAACTTACAGCATAGTAAATAGCCTCTGACCATGGCCAGAAAACTTAAGCTTAGAAAATAGCCTCTGACCATAGCCAGAAAAGTTAATAAAGCAAAGTAAATAGCCTTTGACCATGGCCTAAAACTTAATAAAGCAAAGTAAATAGATTCAGACCATGAACAGAAAACTTAATAAAGCATAGTAAATAGCCTCTGACAATGGCCAGAAACCTTAATTAAAAAAAAGTAAATAGCCTCTGACCATGGCTAGCAAACTTATAGCATAGTAAATAGCCTCTGACCATGGACAGAAAACTTAATAAAGTAAATAGACTCTGACCATGGCCAGAAAACTTAATAAAGCAAAGTAAATAGCCTCTGACCATGGCTAGCAAACTTATAGCATAGTAAATAGCTTTTGACCAGGGCGAGAAAACTTAATAAAGCAAAGTAAATAGCCTCTGACCATGGCCAGAAAACTTAATAAAGTAGAGTAAATAGCCTCTGACCATGGCCAGAAAACTTAATAAAGCAAATTAATAGCCTCTGACCATGGCCAGAAAACTTGATAAAGCATAGTAAATAGCCTGTGACCATGGCTAGCAAACTTATAGCATAGTAAATAGCCTCTGACCATGGCTAGCAAACTTATAGCATAGTGAATAGCCTCTGACCATGGCCAGAAAACTAAGTAAAGCAAAGAATAGCCTCTGACAATGGCCGGGAGGATTAATAAAGCAATAAAGCAAAGAAAATACTCTGACCATGGCTAGCAAACTTATAGCATAGTAAATAGCTTTTGACCAGGGCCAGAAAACTTAATAATGCAAAGTAAATTGCCTCTGACCATGACAAGAAAACTTAATAAAGCCAAGTAAATAGCCTCTGACCATGGCCAGAAAACTTAATAAAGCATAGTAAATAGCCTCTGACCATGGCCAAAAACTTAATAAAGCAAAGTAAATAGCCTCTGACCATGGCCAGACAACTTAATAAAGCAAAGTAAATAGCCTCTGACCATGGCCAGAAAACTTAATAAACCATAGTAAGTAGCCTCTGACCATGGCCAGACAACTTAATAAAGTAAATAGTCTCTAATCATGGCTAGCAAACTTATAGCATAGTAAATATCCTCTGACCATGGCCAGAAAACTTAATAAAGCAAAGTAAATAGCCTCTGACCATGGCCAGAAAACTTGATAAAAGCAAAATAAATAGCCTCTAACCATGTCCAGAAAACTTAGTAAAGTAAATAGCCTCTGATCATGGCCAGAAAACTTAAGTAGCATAGTAACTAGCCGCCTGAAACATGCCGACCTATAAGCCTAGTAAAATAGCTTCCTGACCAATGGCCAGAAAACTTAAAATAAAGCAAAGTATAAAGCCTCTGACCAGGTGCCAGGAAAACTAATAAGGCCAGTTAAAATGGCACTTGAACCAATAAAGCCAAAAAGCCAAACCTAAAATAAGCAATAAAGTAAATAGCCTCTGACCTATGGCCAGAAACTTAAATAAGCAGTATAGCCTTTCTGACCATAGCCAAGGAAACCTAAAAAAACAAACCTTAAATAAAGCCTATGGACCATGTCCTTAGCAAAACTTAATAAAGCAAATAGTAAATAGCTCTGCCATGGCCAGAAACTTAATTCCAAGCATTCAATAGCCTCTGACCATGGTTCCAGAAAACCTTAATAAATTGCAAAGAAGTAAATAGCCCACTGACCATGGCCAGCAAACTTATAGCATAGTAAATAGCCTCTGACTATGGCCAGAAAACTTAATAAAGCAAAGTAAATAGCCTCTGACCATAGCCAGGAAACTTAAAAAAACAAACTAAATAGCCTATGACCATGGCTAGCAAACTTATAGCATAGTAAATAGCCTTTGATCATGGCAAAAAAACCTAAAGCATACCAAACACCAGCTCTCTGACCATGGCTATTCTCCAACTAATTAACGTAAACCAAATAAGAGCTCTGACCATTAAAGAAAGCCTCCTCGACCATGTCCAGCAAACTTATAAAGCAAATAAAGTAAATAGCCTCTGACCAGGCTAGCAAACTTTATGCATAGTAAATAGCCCTATTAATGGTCAAAAACCTAGCATAGCAAATAGCCTCTGACCATGGCTAGCTAATCAAGCAAATTAAAGAGCCTCCTTGATCCCCCATGTCATGCCACTTATAGATAAATAAATAGTCCTCTGACATTGGCCAGAAAACTTAATAAAAGGCATAGTAAAAATCCTCTGACCAAAGTAACAAATTTGTTTAGGCCATAATAAAAGCCTCTGACCATGGCCAGAAACTTAATAAGGCAAAGTAAATAAGCATCCGACCATGGTTATCAAAATATAGCATAGGCATATTCGCCTCTGAACCATGGCCAGAAAACTTATAAGGCAAAGTAAATAGCATCAGACCCATGGCCAGAAAACTTGATAAAGCAAAGTAAATAGCCCCTGACCATGACAAGAAAACTTAATAAAGCAAAGTAAATAGCCTCTGACCATGGCAAGAAAATAAAGCAAATTAAATAGCCTCTGACCATGGCCAAAAAACGGTAATAAAGCATAGTAAATAGTATCTGACCAATTGCAGATAACTTATTATAGTAAAAAGCCTCATGACATGGCCACCCCTGAAAAACCTAAATAAAGCAAAGTAAATAGCCCTCTGACCATGGCTATCAAAAAATATAGCATACTAAATAGCCTCTGACCATGCCACTTAATAGAAAACATAGTAAATAGCCTCTGACAATGCCAGAAAACTCATAAAGCCAAAAAATAGCCCTGTGACCATGGCCAGGGACAACAAAGCATCGTAAAATAGCCTCTAACCATGGCCAGAAAACTCAATAAATGCAAAAGTAAATAGCCTCTGACCATGGGCTACAAAACTTATAGATAAGTGAATAGCCTCTGACCATGCCAGAAAACTTAATAAAGAAAAATAAATAAAAACCTCTGACCATAGCAAGAAAACTTAATATAGCAAAAGTAAATAGCCTCATACCCTGGCTAGAAAAACTTAACTAATAAAGCATCGTAAGCAGCCTAAGGACCCATGGCTAGCAAAACTTTTTTTATATATAGTAAATAGCCTCTGACCATGGTGCAGAAAAACTATAACATAGTAAATAGCCTCTGTCCATGGCCAGAAAACTTAATAAAGCAAGTAAATAGCCTCTGACCATGGCCAGAAAAACTTATAGCATTGTAAATAGCCTCTGACCATGGCCAGAAAAAAACTGAATATAAAGCAAAGTAAATAGCATCTGACCATGGCCCAGAAAATAACTATAAAGCAAAGAATATAGCCTCTGAACATGGCTAGCAAATATAGCAAAGTAAATAGCCTCTGACCATGGCCAGAAAACTTATAAAGCGTAGTAAATAGCACTCTGACCATGGCCAGAAAAATAAAATGAGAAGCAAAGTAAAAATAGCCTCTGCCACCATGGCCAGAAAAACTTAAATAGACAAATTGTAAATAGCCTCTGACCAGGCAAAAAAATTAACCCTCTTACGCCGAATGGACGTTTATTAAACGTCGAGTCAAAATGTCTCCCGTATGCCGATTGGACGTACCATACGTCGACTCAAAAAAGTTTTTTTTTAAAAATTCGCGAAAAAAATACTTATAGGTCCTACCCACGAAACGAAAACTTTTGAATCACGCGCCTTGGGGGATGCTGGGAGATCAGGATCAAGGCCTTGTTTTGTTTTGAAGCGTGACCCAAGTGCGCATGCGCGGAATCCTTCCTTCTCTGCTTCGCCAGCCAAGCATCATCGTAGCATCATCCGTCAGCGATCTTTTGCCGCAATCGTGTTTGACTGAGCTTGTGCGAGACTTTTGAACATTTGTGTTGGTACAGAACGTTCATAGAGATGTCTGACCGTCGTATGACACGCGAAAGGCGCGTTTTACCCGTCGGAAGGGATCGTGTTAGAAGAGTTTTGGACTTGGATGCTGGCGAAGGACCCAGCACCCAACTGACCTCGGTCCTCAACGCCGTTCTGTGCGACCACGTGTCGATGAAAGTGCTTCGAATGTGTCTCATTTGCCGTTAGTAACCCCAAGGAAACATCGTGCCATCCTTAGGGGCATTCGTAGGAATTTGGGAGGGCTCAAACAAAGAGACATTGACGATTATTTATCGGAGCTCGATCGAGAGCATTTGGCAAGTCCTCATTTTGATGGCGGTTGGTCATCCAGTGACGAGGACATTACTCCGATCATAGTGATGACGAGGATTATTTGCCCCCAATGTCCGTTCGAGGGTCACATCCCGCCAAAGTGAACTAGAATTTAGTAGTTATAGTGCTTATGAGGGGAATCTGAGGAGGGGGAGGACGATGATTTAGGATCAAGTTTTGTTGGTGATGATGATGGGGATACAGAAAAGCGAAGGCTTGAGTGAGGGAGATGGGCCACGTGAGGGGGTTCGTGTGGGAAATCGTGCCCGCTCGTGCCCGCTCGTGCCCGCGCTCGTGCCCGCGCGCGCGCGCGCGCAGGGGCACGTAGAAGGTCGGATAGTCGTGCTAGCGTAGGGTCGTCCGAGAGCGACGATGGGTGGACAGAGGACCCCACACCACCTACCATGCATCCATTTACGGCAAATCCTGGCCTCACCGTACCTGTTCCCCTGACTGCTCTGGGTTTTGTTCAGCTTTTTCCTTACGCGGGAATTGCTGGAGTACCTGGTAGCAGAGACGGTGGACTACGCCAGGTATTGCCGTGATGACTACGCACGACATTATCTTATCACTGGCGAGGCTGCGACCTCTCTGAACATGGCGCATTTTTTGGGGCTCCACGTTTTTTTTGGATTGATTCCTGCTGCCGACGTCAGGTTATGTATTGGAGGCGTAATTTTCTTTTATGTACGCCCTATGTGCCCGGCATTATGCCCCGTGATACTTTCC
>NC_061097.1:31684075-31696575 GCF_015104395.2 Macrobrachium nipponense
TACGCAGTAGGAATCTATTTAAAGTGCATATATTAATCATAATTATATGAATCCATATACCATGTATAAACAAATCAGGTAGCCTATAATCAATCCGTTACCTTTTTCTTACCAATATCTGCAGTTATTTATGAGTTAGTATATGAATTAATGAATCAGATATATAACATTTAGCATAAAAATCAACGAATCAATCAGCATAAACATTAATAATGTTATCAATTCATATATGAAATTTTTTATCAGTTAAAATATGATTTTTATCATGTTAATCTTCATTCTATGCAATTATCAGAGTACATTAGTATTTTCTGTAGCATAAGTATCTTAAAGAAATGAAGTGACAAACTGTATCATTATATATCACGTGATCACTAGTTATTTACCAATATCATTGTTTTATATTTTATTACTTGAATCAATTCATGTACACCATGAATTTTTATTTACTTATATATATATATATATATATATATATATATATATATATATATATATATATATATTCACATAGTGTCTGTATCACACTCCTATAAGTCAAATGCAAGTCAAGTTTGAGTAATATTCAGTAGTTGGTTTTGGTAGCTGACCGAGCTAATGTAAGTGTTTACATAATAAAAATATGGAATAATAGTCCATATATATAAAAGGCTTATATTAAAGAGGTCAACCAGATTGCTTGCAGGAATGTGATCAGACTAGAGACGCTAAGTTGACATGCCGTCATCTGTGGTCATTCATTGTTTTGAAACAGTCCAAGCTCCCTGCTTGAGACAACTACCGCCTACGTGATCTGTAGCGTGTCTCATTTGATTGTGTGTTCGTATGTAACTATGGTCATCTGATAGTATGTTCATATGTTCGAACTACTGTCTGTTCCTTCATAACTTGTAACAGGAGATGGTAGACAGGCAGAACAGAGTTAGCTATCGTCATTAGAAGACCTGTACCTCTTTACCTAAGCTTTATCATGTAGAGGAATAGGATTAGCCATCATCATTGGCAGAAGCGATCAAGCTATCGTTATTAGAAGACTTGTACAATCATACCTGATTTTCACCATGTAAAACTTCAGAAGAATATATAATTTTTTATACTTAGTGTTTTCTACAAGAACCTCACGAACCATGAGTTTAACACATGGTCGTAAAGATAATACCGACTTCGTAAGTGATCTACAAAACCCAGACACTCCATGAAGATGGAAGTGCAATACCAACCGACTTAGCGTATAGATTATCGCAAGTCTAACATTACCTCATAGGGCGCCTTATCATACAAGGCACAAGCCCTAATATATATAAATATATATAATATATATATATATATATATATATATATATATATATATATACGTAATATATTTATACTAATATACAGCTCTCCAAGGAAGGAATACCTTCCTATTGACATGATAACATAAATAAAAAGAAACAAAATAAAATTACAACTAAAAAAATCGAACAAATACATTAATAAGGAGCCCTTATCCAGCTCACTAAAAGATAAACAAAAACAGAGCAACTAAAACAAACTCATTGACAAAATACGTATAATTGTTTTTCACGAATCACCGAGCACAGAGAAGTACACATTTGTAACTCAGTAGCTATAAATATACTTCCGTTTTTATTCATAATTTTCAGAGAGCGCAGATACGAGGTAGAGACCTCCATTAAGGAAATTGAATCGTCAAAGTTCCAAAGTGACAAATTGATGCGAGTTGAATATTCATATGTATTTACGGGATTACATTTATATTGTGAATGAAAAGTCAGAGGATGTCAATAAATGTATAGCTGACTTTTCTTTCCCCCATTCGTGCATCAGAGTACCTATAAATATTACCGAAATAGATTTACAATTTAGCCTAAAACAAGGCTTCGTGAATAATTCGGTTTGTATGATAATCTTTATAATGACGAGAATAGACAATTATATGCATTTACGAAGTTACCTAAATTTTTAGGACGGTTTTAATTCATAGCGGGAATTACGGTTCCATTTTCGTAATCCTTGAATGAGAGAGAGAGAGAGAAGGGGGGTTGGTTGTGGATAATGAATGTCGTAGTCCAAAAATGAGAGAGAGAGAGAGAGGAGAGAGAAGAGAGAGAGAGAGAGAGAGAGAGAAGAGAGAGAGAGAGAGAGAGTTAAATGGATCATTAGCATATAATACTCTAGATTGAATATTCTATATACACATTATCAAATTTTTTTTAGCAAAAGTGAGAGAGAGAGAGAGGAGAGAGAGAGAGAGAGAGAGAGAGAGAGAGAGAGGGAGAGAGAGAGAGAGAGTTAAAAACCTGAATCCCTTGAAAGATAGGTAGTTACTTTGTTACTAGAGGCTCAGATAGTCTATTATTCTACGATATACTTAACTAATGAACAAATAAAATTACTGTTTTTTCTTCACGAAGTATTCTTTAACACAAAATTACTTATGACAGTAGATATTAATTCCACATCCTGAAGGATTTCAAGTCACGAGATAATCCTACGGTTTATGCGAACTGTAAAACTATCCTATTCTTCACGTGATAGGTCATCTGCAAGCAAATCACAATAATGGCCCTTAAACCGATTGGCATATGGCCCCGGTTGCATGATATTACTTTCCCGGTTTCTGGTTCTGCTACCATACGCAAATTATATGTAAATAGAATAGGTTAAGAATGTTACATTCAATCATTATATCCAAAGAGTCGGCTGGCCTCAATACCTCTCTGAAGGTATTATGAAGGGATATATATATATATATATATATTTTATATATATATATATATAATATATATATATATATATATTTATATATTATATATATCTATATATATTTATATATATATATATGATATATATATATATATATATTAATTATAATAATAATATCCCATAAAAGGAGCCATAAAAAACACCAAAATATAGAGATAAGTACTATATTTCAGAGACTGCTGTCCTCTCTTCAGGTATATGATTCATATACCTGAAGAGAGGGACAGCATTCTCTGAAATATAGTACTTTTCTTTCTATATTTTGGTGTTTTTATCGTCTCCTTTTATTAGATGGAATTCTGTTGTAACAGACATTTTTACCAGTCATACATTTATATACACACAACACACACACACACACAACACACACACACATATATATATAATATATATATATATATATATATATATATATATATATGTATTATATATATATATATCCTATATGTCCCCACACAATACCACAGGGGCCACTGACGAACAAATTGATTCTATGAATGTATGTATGTTTGTATGTATGTATGAGTACATATCATACATACATACATACATACACACACACACACACACACATACATATAATCAATATATTCGTCAGTGACTCTTGTAGTGGGCTTGTTCTATATGAATACAGGTTTATATCCTGATTAATAATAATAATAATAATAATAATAATAATAATAATAATAATAATAATAATAATAATAATAATAATAATAATAATAATATGGTAGAAGACCCTCTTTAGGCAAATGCTGTTAAAAAGGATGGCAGAATTAAGCGAGTTGTTTTATTTTATATTGTTTTTTCTATTTTCCTTACAATTCGCTTCTCAGCTCAGCGATGTTTCTGATTAACTGGCCAACATTCATATTGGGCATTTTCAAAAATCATAAATGCTGAAGGAATCTTTTATTAGAACAGGATATCAGGTCCAGGTCAATCAGGGGTCGTCGTCAGTGCCGGTATTATTCCGTAGGCGTAGTTCAGTTCGGGCCGGGGTCGTCTTAGGTTTAAGGGCTGGTATTGGTGCTGGTATAGCTGGTATCACGTGACGTTTCGACCTTCTCGTAGTCCTCTTCGGACGAGTCGGTTGAAGAGACCTGTAGCAGAAAAGTTGTTGTTGTTGTTGTATTATGCCAACACTTCTTGTTGGCATGGGCCTTTCCCTTGTTTGGCCCGTAGGTGATCTGAAAAGATTCATTAGGGTTCAGGGTTAGTTTTATGAAATTGGAAACATTTTTAGTTGTAGAGATAGGAGTGAACAGGGGAAGGATGATGGTGTCAGTAAGAGAGGGCCATCATGTCATATTGTAGTAGAAGTTTTGAAAAAAAAAATGTAAGGCTTCGAATATTAGAGAAACTGTGCAGGTGGGGTTGTCCAACCCTTTACTCCCTTGGGTCCCTGCGGGAGGATTTCAGTGGTAGGTAAAGTTTAAAAAGAATGATAGTCGATGATGTGGATAGAGCCTTCCAGTGAGGGGATGTGATGAGATGATTGATGTTATTTTGTTTTAGTTTATTTACCTTGGTGGAGGTAGGTTGTAGAGCATCTGGGCATGCTCTTCTTGACAGTGTTCACATGGTCTGACACTGTTTTCCACAATTTCCCAGCAGGCTTATATCCCTAGCTGAGTCCTGTGGATGATCACAAGCAAATTTTCTTGGTGTGTGCCTGTCTATGGGAGGAGGCACTAGACCAGTCGATGACTTATACCATCTGGCAGACGGTGAGTTCTTTTCTACCCACTCACGATGGTCTTTTAGCAATTTTTCTTTGCAGAGTGGTTTCATTGCATTCTTGATTTGTTGCAGTGCAGGTTGTATATGTATTTGCACTCTGTCAATATGTTTTGTACTTTTGGCTAGCTCATCAGCCCTCTCTTTGCCTGGAATTCCTATGTGACTGGGTATCCAGTTTAAGGTGACAGGTCTTCCTCTTTCGCTGTGCTGGTGCAGCAGTGTTTTAATTCCAGCAAGCAGTGCCTTGTTCTCTTTATTTTTCTGTTGTTGCAAGACTTGCATTGAGGACTTTGAGTCGGTGTGGATGATTACAGCCCCTTCTTCATTCTCCAGTGAGTACAGCAATGCCTGTCTTATTGCTGTTAATTCTGTCTGCATGGTGGAGGCGTGGTTGGACGTCCTCCAGCAGGCTGTGAAGTTTCTTGAATATACTGCAGCTCCCGAAGTTTGATTCTCAGGATCTACAGTGCCATCGGTGTAGTATGTTTGTGCCCCTATGGTCTCAGTGTTTCTGATTGCCTCATAGGCTGCCGCTCTTAGCTCTTCTCTTGTGCAGTCTTCTTTTGCTCTGGCAGGCTTGTGTATTTATATATTGCAGTGTCCCTTTTCTTCCAGGGTGGTAGATGTTGTGTGCCCTGTGTTGTGTCTGTACTAGCTGCAGCAGTGTCCTCTGCCATGCCTAGACTCTGATGTGTCACTTTGGTCCTTACCATAGGAACCTCGGACTTTGAACCTCTGGGTGTTTAGCAAGTTCCTCTCTGGCTCTTTTCCTCGAGATGGAGTCCCTTTCTGAGAGAAACATCTTGGCCATTGTGCTTGCATTTCGCTGTGCAATCCTATACTCTAGTTTTGGCAAGTTAGAAGTTAGTTTCAAGTCTGAGGTTGCACAGCCTTGTCCATGTGGGTGCTCCTAGCATGAGTCTCATTGCATTGTTTTGAATGACCTCCAGTGATTCTTTTTGAGCCTCTGTCAGCCTCATCAGAGTGGGGGCAGCATAGTCCACCAGTGTTCTGGTGCAGGCTAGGTAGTACTTCCTTTGTATGTGTTCATTTGCTCCCTCCTTCAGGGATGACATGTATCTCATGGCGGCCAGTCTTGCATTTGCTCTTTCTCTCAAGTACTTGATTTCCTCCTTGAAAGTTAGCTGCTGGTCTATGACAACTCCCAAGTACATGTAGCTGTCTACCCATTCTATGGGCTCAGCTCCTACTGTCAGTGGTTGCAGCGGTCTGTGGGCTTTTATTGTCATGACCTTTGTTTTATTTATATTTATTTTAAGACCTAGCTCATTTGATTAATTGTTTTAATGTCATTAAGCCCTCGCCCTTTGCATTCTGGGCACTCTAGCAGCTCATCTTGCTACTACACACACATCATCGGCATAGATAAAGATTTCTACGCCTTCCGGAAGCTGCAGGGAGGCTATATTCTCCATTAGTATGTTGAATAGAAATGGACTCAGAATTCCTCCCTGAGGGGTGCCATTTTCCAAGTCGTGGAATGTAGACATCACTCCTTGGAATTTTACTCTGGCCTGCCTTCCCCGTACATAGTTTTTTGTCCAGGCTAGTAAGTGTCCTTGGACTCCCTTCCTTACTACTGATTGAAGTATTGCTGCTGGACTGGCTAATTCAAAAGCCATATCAAAATCTATGAAGACTACTGTAGCCTTCTTCTGATTTATGTAGCTGAGAACATCTGTTATGCACTCTGTAGTTCCGACTCCTTCCTGATATGCTTATAGCTGCTTGTGCAGTTGGACCAATCTTGTACTTCATTCTATTTAGTATCATTTTTTCTCCAGTTTTCTCAATGCATGACACCAATGCAATTGGTCTTGGGTTCTCTGGATCTATAGGTTTGGGGATTAGCTGCGTGTCCTGCTGCCGCCAGGTTTGTGGTCTTGTGTGCTCAATGTGTGTTTTGTTTAGGATTCTCAGAAAGGCTGTTTCTCCTGCAGGACCCATTTTACTGATCATGGTGTATGTTATCCTGTCTGCTCCTGGCACTGTGTCTCTGACATTTTTAAATAATGCTTTCAGTTCCTCCACTAAGGGGTGTCTGTATCACTGGTCTGTGGCAGGCCGCATCGATCTTACCTCCCATCTAATCGGTGCAAGCACAATGCCAAGATGTTTCTCTCAGAAAGGGACTAGTTGATCCTGAATTCTTCTTGTTTCAGGGGAGAGGTTACCTGAGCTAGTCCTGTTGGCGAAGGATGTTGCCAGTCTTTCCGCTTCTTCTAGTGGGTGAGGGTGAGTTGCTATGGGTGTTCTCTTCTTTCCGGCTACTCTGTTCAGCCACTTCCATAGCTCCGAGAGAGATGTGTACTGTGATAGTTTTTGTACACCATTCCATCCACTTTTCAATTCTTATTTCTTGCAGCTGCTGTGAACATCATTTTGACTGCTTTGTAGCAGTTCCTTGTTTTCTGTTGTCCTTCTTTTCCTGTAGTTTTTTGTTACCCTGTTCAGTAGGGTTTTCAGTCTTCTTACTTCTGGGCAGTAGTACCAGGAGTCTTTGTAGGTGTGGTCTCTTCTTCCTACTCTCATGGGCATTGCCCTGTTTGCTGCATTGTGTATAGTCCTCAACTAAATCTTTTTCTAACTGATCTATGTCTTCTGGAGGTGTGTAATGTGTTGCCCACTCCTCGAGGGCTAGACGAAAATACAACCCAGTCTGCTAGGTCTTGGTTCCATGTCGGAGGAGGTGGCGGTATTGGAGGTAGTTTGCTGTATCTCCAACTCTGTTACTGTGGCAAAGTGATCGCTTACTAGTGTCGTGTGCACTTGCCACCTTCGAGGTGAGATCCACGGCTTCGCCCAAGACCGGCCCCGACCAAATATGAGAATGCCAAACTCTAGGCGTCCGCGCCGCCTTAAAATTAAATACCGTTACCGTAAACTTTCCTGCTACAGTATCTTCTAACGACTCATCCGAAGATGACCTACGAGAAGGTCGAAACGTCACGTGATACCATCTATAAACCAGCAAGCCTATACCAGCCCTTAAACCAAAGACGACCCCTGCTTGACCTGGACCTGATATCCTGTTCTAATAAAAGATTCCTTCAGCATTTATGATTTTTGAAAATTCCCAATATGAATATTGGCCAGTAATCAGAAACATCGCTGAGCCTGAGAAGCGAATTGTAAGGAAAATGAGAAAAGAAAATAATATAAAAATCAACGTCTGCTAATTCTGCCATCCTTTTTAACAGAATAATAATAATAATAATAATAATAATAATAATAATAATAATAATAATAATAATGAATAATAATAATAATAATATAATAATAAATAATAATAATAATAATAATAATAAGATAATAATAATAATAATCCCTTGAACCTCTTAGCAAAACCTGCAACATTCCCATTCCCATTTTGCAATCCTGTCGCAACATTGCATTTCTCCAAGGGCATTCCCATTTCCGGAAATGCTTTCTATCAAAAGGCGGACAAACACCCCCCCCCCCCCCTCCCCCCTCGCCACAAACGGTTCATTAACAAGTTCCCGATTATGACTACAATTCCCCGTAAACTCAATTAGCGAAATTAGGTTCGGTAGCAAATGAACGAGAAACGAAATCCAAGACTGCTTCGTCTCCCTCGCTCATTAGGGGGTCGTTGGACGAAGAGACTAAGTAGCTTTGAACAGTCTTCGAGAGCCGAACGTTTTCGGCAGTAAAAATGATATTAGTTTGGAGCTATCATAAGAAGTGACCCACCCAGGGTTTTAACCTTGTACGTATCCACCTTTGCGGCGTGGTTTGACAAGACCGCTGTAGATGACCGTAAAAAAACATTAACAAGAGACTGTATATACCGCAAAAAATAATGACTCCAAAAAATGATATTAGTTAATTTGAACCTTTCCTAAATAGTGACCCACCCAGGGTTTTAACCTGGTACGTATCAACCTTTGTGGCGTGGTTTTACAAGACCGCTGGAGATGACCGCAAAAAAAATTAACAAAAGACTGTATATATCACAAAAATAATAACTCCAAAGAAATATCAGTCCTAGATACCGACCTCCCAATTTAAACAGGATTTTCTAAAACTTACTTTTGCTTAGCAGAAATGGTTGGCTGTCGACTTCTCCCGAAATCATATAGGCTGCAAGGTGACATAACCACCAGTTGCTGAAATTCAGAAGTAAAAAAAATATTAGTAAGTGTTAAATATATGATAATCCTCATAAATAAAGTGGAAATTTACAAAACTTATTTTTATTGACTATAATTATGGCAGGCTGTCGAGTTCTTCCAACGAAATCTTGCAGTCTAACAAGGTGCATGACTGCAAAAGAGTTGTTTGATAGAATAAGGATTAAATTAAGCTCAAAAACCTAAGGTAACGTTCTGCAACGTTTTGGGCAACTGATCTTGAACTATTTGGAACGAGGCTAAGCAATCTGTCATAAAAAAGGTCTATTATCCCAAATCTTACGCGCCTATCTATCGCAAAATCAAATAAGTTATTGACAATTACAAGCCCCATCTTCGATAAAAATTTCGTAAAAGTCAGCAAAACCATTTTTCCAATAACCTTCTAGCTACAACCAACAGCACAAGAAGCCAGAGCTGTTTATGTTACTCCAAAGTATTCATAAAACACACTCACTCGTCTCAGAGCCACCTAGCGGCCGAACACGGAAGTGATTCGTTTTTATACCTCCGTAAAAGAAAATTGAGCCTCAGTAACTCAGGAGGACTCTTCGGGGACGCCTATACAAGCGAAGATTTTTATAGAATGAGGACATTCCGTGCCAAGAGGTCGTTTATACGATCGCGCATTGGAGAAGGTTCTGGTTATCGAGGAAAAAGATGTTGGCTGTTGCATAGATATCAGTTTCAGGGGAGAGAGAGAGAGAGAGAGAGAGGTATGGAGCACGTAAATAAGTATTGAGAAAAAGGACGGTGGTTTTACCTGGCTGCCTGGAATAAAATTTCTGTTTGCATGAATATCAGTTTCAAGGGAGAGAGAGAGAGAGCAGAGAGAGAGAGAGAGAGAGGAGAGAGAGAGAGAGAGAGAGAGACTTATCATACTTCCTTTGCTTGTTAGTTATTTTCCTAAACAAATATTTATTTCTATATATATAGGTATATGTTGGTATATCTCCAAGATATAGTGAAGAGAGATTATATGGTGTTATTTTGGCATATATTAGAGGTCACCTGTCCAGGTACTGACCAGACTTAATAGGTCTGGATTTACTTTAATTGTTGCTCCGCATACGTCAACAACAGCTTCCAGGATTTCCAAACTCTGGAAGCCATCTTCCAGGCGTATTAAAACTGCACTGCATCCATAGAGTAATTAGTTCTTAAAAGTTTGCAAGGTTTCAGATAAACTTTATTCCTAATCAACAAACTTTCCCCCTCGCTTTTTGCAAAGTTTATAAAGTCCCTTCAACTCAAATGCATCTCCGTCTTACAGTTAATCAACTAACATATTACTAATTCAGCTTTCCACTTCGGGTGACGTGGGGACGTGACGTGAGTTTTGAAAGTTGCTTGATAAATTATGAAATGGTCAGCGTGCATTACACGAAGTCTTGCACCTGAATTATAATATTCTTACAGAACGATACTTTTGCGTCTCTTTATCTGTTTATTAATTTGTTTTATACTTTTTTTAATAAGCATTAAATCTCTTCTTCTGTTGAACGTCTTAATATTCTTTGCAAACTAGAATTTAAGTCAGTGGCCCCTTTTGGTGGGCTTGTTCCATATGAATAGGGCTCATCTAATAATAATAATAATAATAATAATAATAATAATAATAATAATAATAATAATAATAATAATTAATAATAATAATAAATTCTTTGGAAGCTTGAATTTTAAGTCAGTGGCACCTTTGTAGGCTTGTTCCATGTCAGTAGGGCTCATATATCTGAATAATAATAATAATAATAATAATAATAATAATAAATATGTGGCGCCGTGGAGAGTGGGTTAGGTCGTCAATAGACTTAAGTCAAGTTAAGCAACATTGGGGCTGGTCAGTCGTTGATGGGTGACGCTCTCCTCGGCGTTGATTCCTTGGGAAAGGATCTTTACCATAATTTCCTCAGTCTACTCAGCTGTAAAATGAGTACCTATCCCTGATGGGGTAGGGTCCAGCTATGGGTTAAATAGCAAAACTCAGCAATGATGGAAAGAAATGATGGAATAAACGGCAAAACGACGTAAATGGAACCTCTGGCAACAGAGGAGCTTCGTCCGGCAACCAGGTATTCAACCCAAATTGTAGGGGAAGACGGTCAGGTACTTGGAGGTCGTCATCCAGCAACTGATCACCACAACGACAGTAATGAACAGCCTGAGATTTTGGAGCTACAGAGGCAAAAAGGAAGAAATGGACAAGAGAAGAAAATAAGGAAATATGGAGTTGCTACATTCAGAAGCAACCCGACGGAGAGGATATATAGAAGAAGATTGGTCAACATCTGGAATGAGAGGAATAACACCCCCCAAACAGAGCAGAGGCTGGGAGACCAAGTAAGGAACATAAAGAAAAAGAACTGGCTCTCCCCAACAGAAAGAGAAGAACTGGAAAGGGAAATGTCACACGACAACGAATTACACGAAGACGAACTGAGAGACGATGCCACAGAAGACGACAGGGAGGATGAGGTATCAAACAACGACACACGAAGAAACACCGACGAAGTAACAGAGAGGACGGAATGGGTTAGAAAAGATTAGACAATGGATGGAGCCAGATACAGAGAGAACAAAGATCCCCTCCATGAAAGCCTACAACACCAAGAAATTAAGGGAGAAAACAAGTGAGGTCAATGAAATAATGGGCCTAATACACACCACCAGTATCACAGAAACAAATAACTTGACATATGCAGGAGCACGATTAGTAGCAGAACTGATGGGGATTCGAAACACCAAACACCACCGTCACAACCAACCCAACAGAAAACCAAGACAGCACCTCCTTGGAAAAGGCGCCTGGAAAAGCAAATCATGGTGATGAGATCTGACTTGAGTAAACTGAAAGAGATGGCAGAAAAAAGGCTAAGAAGCAAGAAAACAAGGGAGGAACCTCAACGAGAAATACAAAGTACAAGAGAGGGGATAAACAAACAACAATAGAAGATGTAAAACAGAGGCTTAAGGCCAAAGCACACAAGATCCAACGGTACATGAACAGGAATAAGGGATACCAACAGAACAAACTATCGGCCCAACCAACCAGAAAAGACTATACAGCCAACTAAGAGGGGAAGACAACCACCAGAAATTTCCTGAAGCCGAATCAAGTAAGAGACTCTGGGAAAACATATGGAGCAATCCGGTATCACACAACAAACATGCAAAACATGGCTCCAGGAAGTCAAGGAAGAAGAAACAGGGAGAATAAACAAAGATTCACAGACATCACGACAGACACAGTCAGACACCAACTAAAGAAAATACCAAACTGGAAAGCCCCAGGTCCCGATGAAGTCCATGGATACTGGCTCAAAAACTTCAAGGCCCTACACCCACGAATAGCAGAACAACTCCAGCATTGTATCTCAAATCACCAAGCACCCAAATGGATGACCACAGAAGAACATCCTTAGTACAAAAAGACAAGAGTAAGGGAAATATAGCCAGTAACTACAGGCCTATCACCTGCCTACCAATAATGTGGAAGTTACTAACAGGTATCATCAGTGAAACAAGGCTATACAACTACCTAGAGGAGACAAACACCTCAACAGAAAGCTGCAGAAGGAAGTGTAGGGGTACAAAAGACCAGCTCCTGATAGACAAAATGGTAATGAAGAACAGTAGGAGAAGGAAACCAACCTAAGCATGGCATGGATAGACTATAAGAAAGCCTTCGACATGATACCACACACATGGCTAATAGAATGCCTGAAAATATATGGGGCAGAGGAAAATACCATCAGCTTCCTCAAAAATACAATGCGCAACTGGAATACAATACTTACAAGCTCTGGAAAAAGA
>NC_061097.1:31701575-31709727 GCF_015104395.2 Macrobrachium nipponense
AAATAACAGCCCAACAGCAGCATTACAGTAACAGCACAAAAGCAGTAAACATAAATCATAACAATTATGCATGTCAAAACAAAATTACCATGGCCATACACTAGAAACATCACAAACTAATGTGAAAAAAACCCAAGATAACATAACGTGTCAAAACATATGAAAACACCCAGAGCCATTACACTTGCTCAGAATACAATAGTAACTAGCTCACATGCAAATTAACTGGGCCATACATTACCTCCTCAAATAATGTTATGAAAAACGCCCAAATCCAGCAGTATAAATAATCAAATTATAATCTCCACTGATAGAGGATGAATCCCCCGACGAACTCTCAAACTGCATCCCAACCACTGATGTGCCAATCAGACGAACGTCACAAAAGTCTTATGCGTCCACTGGTGACCATGTTTCAACCACCATCCATCCTTGCAGAGAGGATTCCAACTTGGTAGCAGACACTGCTACTAAGAGCAAATACTCCAAACTGCTGAAGAACCAACTGGTGTTCTCATCCTCGACCAGCAGTGGCGAACAGGTAACCAAAAACCTGCTGCTGTCGAGATCTTGGACTGGCTGCTGTGTTGAACCCAACTGTTTCTGAAAAGAAGTGGGCGGCAAACGTCGCCTCGCTTCAACAAAACAAAAACAAAACACAAGAGGAAAGTGAAACAACCGAACAAGCCACACCAGGCTGTCACAATTTCAAATTACAAAACTAAAGTAAAACCATACAATATATATATATTCTGAAGCATCAGAAAACAAGAATTGTGCTCAAAGCTTTTAAATTGTCTAATAATAATAATAATAATAATAATAATAATAATAATAGTAATAATAATAATAAATGTATTATTATTATTATTATTATTATTTATTATTATTATTATCATTATTATTATTATTATTATCATTATTATTATTATTATTATAATTCAGTCTAGAATAATTGATAATTGATTTACTCTTTGGTTTTACGTTACAAAAATCTAAACAAAAAAAGAATATAGCATCTGTATAAAAAAACTGTCATAAAAGTTATAAATGTTACAATCCCGTCAATATTTCGGTCTTAACTGAATTTTTGGTCTCAAATGGAATTTTCTGGTAACTGTTAAACCTAAAAAAAAAAAGAATTTCCATAGTTCACAGTTTAGTACAGTGAAGTTTGTCACCATTTACTAGATACACGCAGTGTATATAATATTCATAACACACGTATATAACTACATATACATCATATATATATGTATATATATATATATATATATATATATATATATATATATATATATTACATATATACATTTTATGTACATATATATCCAGTTATGTGTATACATGTTCATATATGCACACAGATACACAAATATGCATACATACATACATACATACATAAACTACATATATATGTATATATATGTGTATATATACATATACACATATCTATACATATATATGTATATATATGTGATATGTATCTGATGTTTCAGTATACATACATACATATATATATATATATATATATATATATATATATATATATATATATAAATATATATATATATATAGATATGCTTAAAAAAATCACAGTAGATGCACGTGACTTTAAATAAGCGAATACCACAGGAAAATGATAGTCAGAAATCCAAGCGCTTTCGTCTTTACTAAGACATTGTCAAGGAGCGAATGAAATACAATTGGAGAGAAAGGTCTCAGGTACACAACAAGATCAAGAATACCAGATGGTTAATTGTCAAAAGGGTAGAAATTAAAAGAGATAATCCAGGATTATCGGGTATAACACTGTCACAAACCTAACAGATTTGACCGTAACCGAAATTACAAAGTATCTTTACAGTCCAAACATGTAAAAACTGAGTATATTAATTTTGTTACTTATATTATCTACAACTTTTTTCATTATGAAAGCATCAAGTTAAAGAAAACTAAGACTTAAATTTAGAACATTTCCACTATTTGACTTGATGAAACAAGATTCAACTAATGACAAACTTGAATATATTAAGCATAAACATTCTAAAATTACCCTATGATGAAAGGTTTTAAGATATTCCTAAAATTTTTTTTAAAGCTTTTTAACATAAATGTTGCTTTTAGTAATATTAATGTCAGAGTTAGTAATCAAAAATTCCTCCTAAAGATCTTCCAGGCTGCATATATGAAATTCCTTGCAAAAAGTGCGATAAAGTCTATTACGGACATACCGGTAAATCTCTTTCACAATTCGTCTCAAACAGCACCAATATTCTGTGAGAATGGGCAAATATCGAATGCATTATTCGTACATATAGGAGATTTAGATCATCCTATTACTGGAGTCAAGCAATAGCCTTAATCCCATGTAATGACAGTTAAAAGGAATATCATTGAATCTTGTTTCGTCAAGTCAAACTAATGGAAATGTTCTAAATTAAGTCTTGGTTTATTTAAAACTTGATGCTTTCATAATGATAAAGTTGTAGATAAATATAAGTAACAAAATTAATATTCACTTTTTACATGTTTTGGAGTGTAAAGATACTTTGTAATTTCGTTTATGGTCAAATCTGTTTAGGTTTGTGACCGTTGTGATACCCGATAATCCATGGATTATCTCTTTTAATTTTTACCCTTTGACAATTAACCATCTGGTATTCTTGATCTTGTGTGTACCTGAGACCTTTCTCTCCAATTGTATTTCATTCGTTTCTTGACAATGTCTTAGTAAAGACGAAAGCGTTTGGATTTCTGACTATCATTTCCTGTGGTATTCGCTTATATATATATATATATAATATATATATATATATATATATATATATATACTATATATATATATATATATATATATATATATATATATATATATATATATAGTCATGAACCATCTACGGTTCCACAGGTTCTTGAATAAAAAAAAATGGAACTGGGGTGACTAGGAGTCAAAGGGCTAAACAAGGAGGAGAGACAAAATAAAACTACGAGGCCATTTACATATTTACAGGCGAGTTGAGGGTTCAGCTAAATAAAAATGAGCAATGCATGACAAAAATAACAGCCAACAGCAGCATTACAGTAACAGCACAAAAGCAGTAAACATAAATCATAACAATATGCATGTCAAAACAAATTACCATGGCCATACACTAGAAACATCACAAACTAATGTGAAAAAAACCAAGATACAAACGTGTCAAACATATGAAAACACCCAGAGCCATACACTTGCTCAGAATACAATAGTAAACTAGCTCACATGCAAATTAACTGGGCCTACACTTACCTCTCAAATAATGTTATGAAAAAACAAAACGCCCAAATCCAGCAGTATAAATAATCAAATTATAATCTCACTGATAGAGGATGAATCCCCCGACGAACTCAAACTGCATCCCAAACCACTGATGTGCCAATCAGACGAACGTCACAAAAGTCTTACTGCTGTCCACTGGTGACATGTTTCAACCACCATCCATCCTTCAGCAGAGGATTCCAACTGGTAGCAGACACTGCTACTAAGAGCAAATACTCCAAACTGCTGAAGAACCAACTGGTGTTCTCATCCTCGACCAGCAGTGGCGAACAGTAACCAAAAAACCTGCTGCTGTCGAGATCTGGACTTGGCTGCTGTGTTGAACCCAACTGTTTCTGAAAAGAAGTGGGCGGCAAACGTCGCCTCGCTTCAACAAAACAAAAAACACAAGAGGGAAAGTGAAACAACCGAACAAGCCACACCAGGCTGTCCACAATTTCAAATTACAAAACTAAAAGTAAAACCATACAATATATATATTATGAAGCATCAGAAAACAAGAATTGTGCTCAAAGCTTTTCAAATTGTCTAATAATAATAATAATAATAATAATAATAATAATAATAATAGTAATAATAATAATAAATGTATTATTATTATTATTATTATTATTATTATTATTATTATTATTATTATCATTATTATTATTATTATTATCATTATTATTATTATTATTATAATTCAGTCTAGAATAATTGATAATTTGATTTACTCTTTGGTTTTACGTTACAAAAATCTAAACAAAAAAAGATATAGCATCTGTATAAAAAAAACTGTCATAAAAGTTATAAAATGGTTACATCCCGTCAATATTTCGGTCTAACTGAATTTTGGTCTCAAATGGAATTTTCTGGTAACTGTTAAAACCTAAAAAAAAAAAGAATTTCCATAGTTTCACAGTTTAGTAGCAGTGAAAGTTTGTCACCCATTTACTAATATAAACGCCATGTGTATAGATAATTCATTATACACACGTTCTATAATACATATATACATACATATATAATATGGTAGTTATATATATATATTTAATTATTATATGTATTATATATATAATAATATATATATCTATATATATTGACATATATACCATTTTATGTACATATAATATCCAGTTATTTGGTGTATACATGTTCATATATGCCCACACAGATACACAAATATGCATACATACATACATACATACATACATATATATGTATATATATGGTGTAATATGTAGCATATATATAATATATAGTACTAATATATATAATATATACATAGAGTTTGCAAATGGTCCTTTAATATCTAATTCGCTCTACCTCGGAAGAAATTAATATATTTTCATATATGCTTCAACCGAAGGGGAAATTTTTTAGGCGATAAGAGGAATTGTCAGTTTCCCAGGGCGCGAACCCTCGAAACCATACAAATCCAAGGTGCGACAGTGAAGCTTTTACCCACACCACCTCTGGAAAAAGGCTATAAGTTTTATGCCGTCCTCTCACCTTCAAATACCTGGTCCGCGCACTCAGGTTATTCGTTGATTTTGGGTGACAGCATCAACCCACCTCGGACCTTCGGTAGCGGTTTGTAGTGCTTTTGGACAGCACGTATCCATTATATGAATCGTATCACAGTTACCGGGGAGGGAGTGTATGGTTTCGGGGAGGGTTCGCGCCCCGCCGAGCCGACAAATTCACTTACTACCTAAAAAATTTCCCCTTTGGTTTCTTAAACATATATGAAAATATGTATTAAACTTGCCGAGGTAGATCGAATTAGATATTAAAGGATATTTGTGTTAGCTCGTTTGTATGTATACGAAATCCACGGGTAATGTGATATGACATACACAACACACACAACACACACACACACACCCAACACACACATTATATATCATTATATATTATATAGTATATATATATATCCGAATATATATATTAGTACCGACCGTAAGTTTAATATATTATTCAACCCACTTTAGTTAAAATTAATAAACGTAACTAAAAAAAAAAATAATAATAATAATGATACCTGTTTATCCCTAAATCTCCAGACCCAATTAAAATGCTTATTGTAAATTAATCTCTCGTGTCTGTCCAACACATCAAATGATCACTTTGATCACCAATACCTGTACCCGTTCCTTCGTCTCTGTATTATCAAGCGGACGGTGTTGTCTTTATTGGCAAGGGCCACTGGTTCAAGTTGGTCTATGACAACGCTATGTTAACGGTCGTTAATGGTGGTGGCCTTCTGCTATACGTCATGTTGGGGGGACGTGACGTAAACATAGCCATTTAGGTGATGATCTGGGGCCCACTTAGGGATATTGGCATTAGATGTTCTGTGTGTTTACTTTCAGATAATTTGCTGTTTTTGTTTTGTTTTGCTTTTGACCTCGAAAATGATTGTTTTTGTTTTTTTGTTTACGTTTTTTTTTATGTTTAATAATCAAGTCTAGTAATGGGTACTCAGGGAATATTGACGTAAATGTCTCTGTTTCTTGCTTTTCATATTAATTTGTCCCACTTTTTTGGGTTGTTTTTTGTTTTGCTTTTGTTCTCGGGGGGGAAAAATGGTCATTTTGTTTTCGTTTGTATATTTGTTTTTTTATGTGCAATTCAATTTTAGCAAAGACCTTGGGTTGTTTCCAATTTATGTAGTCTTTAGTTGTATTGCGTTTTAATATTTTTTTCTCTTTATCTAATTTTCTTTTGTTTTTTTTGTTCGTGAAGATGATTTTTTTTTGTGTTTTTTGTTTAGTTGTTTTGTTATTTAGCTTCAGTTTTTTAATAAAGACTAGTATTCACCTAAGCAACCTGTCCAAACATAAAAGACCCCTAGTGAAATTTCTAAGTTATGGCCGCCCGACTTTTCTTAATAAATTGCTTTCGATGTTTTGTTTTGTTTTGTGGATTTTCATGAAAGTGGTGATTTTTGCTTTTGTTTGTTTATATGAATTTGATGTTAATGCAATTTGTATTTTGCTTTACTTGTTTTGTTTGTTTGTTTTTTTTTTCATAAAAACAATGCTCTTGTTTTTTTTTATGTTATTGCGTTTTTGATTTGTTAAATTCAATTTTAGCAAAGACTGGCATTTTCACCACTTCAACCCGTCCAAGTAGAAAGACCCCTAGTTAAGCTAGTATGGGTTTCTAGAACCTCGATTTGTCCCCAATACTTAAAAAAAATATGCTTTTGCTTACCAAAAATATTCGATTAATAAAAAAAATCAACAAAACAGTAACCCATGGCTTGGAAATTTCAAAGACGGCCAAGGAAGGATAAAACAACAGTTTCGACAACAGTTCGAGAAAGCAAAAACTGTTCATGGGTGTCTGGAAAAGGTTTTGCCAATTAGGGAAATAGTCTTTTCCCAAAGAGCTTGTTTTGGGGACATTCTCTCAAACGTCCCTCTTCTAATTGGTCATGCTGGTGGTTTTTTTATTTTTCAAAGTAGGGGCGTTTTTCTTTTTTCCTGCCGTTTTCCTTTTTTCTATGTTATTCATGGGAAGGAGAGAGAGGAGAAGAGCAGAACGAGAGGAAGAGAGAGAGAGAGAGAGTGAGTGAGAGAGAGAGGAGTTTTAAGTTTATGAAAAATGATTTTGTTTTGCTTTTGAAATAGTGTTGCACTCATTTAGTGAACATTTTCTATTCGAAAAGTTAGGGAGAGACAGAGATGCATAAATTAGTGTCGTGAGAAAGAGAGAGAGAGGAGAGAGGATAGAAGGAGTGAAGTGGAGAGAAAGAGAGAGAGAGAGAGCTTTAGGAAAATGATTAGTTTTGGGGGGGGCTTTGGTGAAATCGCTTGTCCTCATTTAGTGAAATTTTTTATGAAAGTATGGGGAGAGAGACAGATCTAACATAAATAACTAGAGTGAGCCACTTTCAGAATAAAACTAACTGATTCATCACAAACTCTCTCCTCTCTCTCTCTCTCTCGAGATCTCTCTCTCTCTTCTCCTCTCTCCTCTCTCTCATCAAAAAAATCTTAATAAACCATGGTGCACAGCCTTCACATAAATCCTAATTATACATCCATAAAGCTCTCTCACTCTCTCTCTCTCTCCCTCTCTCTCTCTCTTAGTAGGAACTTCTAACCAGTCCCCCCCCCTTGAGAGACCTTGCGAACGATAGAAGAGATAAGAGGAGGGAGAGGAGAAAAGGACGGAGAAGGAGAGGAGAGAGATTGTCCCCCTGCAAAGAAACTATCAACTCCCGTGGAAACAGAAAGATTACTTAGGGAATTGAGTCGGGTATTTATGGCTTCATATTTTAGGGTTATTAATTCAGCTACTGGGTTCATTTATCAAGAGGAAGAGGGGTTTGGGGGGCGGGGGTTGGTGGAGTGGGGGTGGGTTAGCCTCGGGTTGGATGGGAGGAAAAGGGGGCGCGTCGTGAGTAAGGGAGTGTGTTGTGGTTGTGTGTGTTGTTGATGTGTTTGTTGTGTGTCTGTGAAAGGGTGGGGAGGGGCGTCGTTGGAAATCCTGGATAACAGAGGATTTTGGGTTTGATGGCTTGAGGTCTAGGGAAATTTATACTAGCTGACGAGAGAGATGAGAGAGAGAGAGAGGAGGGCTGGTAGAGAGAGAGAGACCCTGGCAGCACAACCTTTATGACGCAAGAACTCAAAGCGAGACCACGAGGGACGGGGCTGTGGAAAGAAATGAATAATCCCTTCGACCAAGGAAATGTCACTACCTAACTGGCTGGGGAAAGGAGCAAAGCAACGGGACCCTCCTAAAACAAACATCATTCTCTCAGTCTCCTTCCTCGTCTTACTCTGGACCCAGGGGAAGACGGGAGCTGGATCTGATGGGTTGTTTGTGAATGTGAAT
>NC_061097.1:31710227-31725227 GCF_015104395.2 Macrobrachium nipponense
ATTCACATTCACAAACACCTCAGATCCATCTCCGTCTTCCCCTGGGCCAGAGTAAGACGAGGAGGAGACTGAGAGAATGATGTTTTTAGGGCCCGTTCTTTGCTCTCTTTCCCCAGCCATTAGGTAGTGACGTTTCCTTGCGAAGAGGGATTATTCTTCTCACAGCCCGTCCCTCGTGTCTCTCTTAGAGTTCTTGCGTCATAAAGGTGTGCTGCCAGGGTCTCTCTCTCTCCCTCTCTCTCTCTCTCTCTCTCTCTCTCTCTCTCTCCTCTCTCTCTCTCTCGTTGGCAGGTCTCAGGGCTGGTTAGAAGTACCTACTAAGATAAGAGAGAGAGAGAGAGACCTTACCTTACCTTACAGACCTTAATACTTGTTCGGGTTGCCCAGGTCCCTCAGTGTGAGGCACCTCAAAAATAATGTTCTACAGAGAGTTGCATAGTACATCTTCACCCGGTATATTTGCATATTCAATCTTCCGGTATGGTGGGAATGATGCAGTTTAGATATTTGTCGAGCTTATTCTTAAACACATTCTACGCTCACTCTGGCTATATATTCCTCAGATGAGCTGGCAACGCATTGAATAGACGCTGCATTATCGATGCTGGTGCGTAGTGGATTAATGTCCTGTTGTGCTTTCCTTATTTTTCCTGGTATAGTTTTGGGGCCCACTATTAATCTACCTCTGCTTGCTCTTTCTGATATTTTTAGTTCCATGATATTTTCTGCTATTCCTTCTATCTGTTTCCATGCCAATGAATTATCATGTAGCGTTCTCTTCTCCTTTCTAGACTATATAATTTTAAGAATTGTAGTCTTTCCCAGTAGTCTAGGTCCTTAACTTCTTCTATTCTAGCTGTAAAGGACCTTTGTACACTCTCTATTTGTGCAATATCCTTTTGATAGTGTGGGTACCATATCATATTGCAATATTCAAGTGGACTACGAACATATGTTTTATAAAGCATAATCATGTGTTCAGCTTTTCTTGTTTTGAAGTGCCGTAACAACATTCCCATTTTTGCTTTACATTTTTGCCAACGAGTTGCTATTTGATCATTGCATAACATGTTTCCTATTCATCATCACACAAAGGTCTTTAACTGCTTCCTTATTTTTGATGGTCTTCATTATTAGGTCCCTTATATGCATATAGCTTTCTTTCTCTGTCTCCATAATTTATTGATTCAAATTTATCAGAGTTAAATACCATCCTATTTATTTACCTCTGCCCAATCATATACTTTGTTAAGGTCTCTTTGTAGAGCGTTCCATCTCTTCATCACAAGTAATTTCTCTACTTATTCTTGTGTCATCTGCGAAACTACTCACTACCGAATCCTTCACATTATTGTCTATGTCTTCAATCATAATAACAAACAGTATTGCAGCTAACAACCGTACCTTGCGGCACACCGGATATTACCTTGACTTCATCCGATTTTCTCGTCGTTTGCAATAACTATCTGTTTCTGTTTGTGTAAAATTCTTTTTAACCACTTCCTACTTTATCCACGATATTTTGTGTTTTCTAATTTTCTTCGCTAATATATTATGGTCTACTTTATCAAAAGCTTTGCAAAGTCTAAATAAACCACTCTGTTCATTTCCGCTTTTCATATTTTTGAATATGTTCTCACGGTGGACTAACAGTTGGGTTTGTGTACTTTTTTCCGGGTACGAAACCAATGTTGTCCTTTATTAAACAAATTATTTTTTGTATTCAAATGTTTCATAATATTTTTCTTCATTACCCTTTCATACACTTTCATAAATATGTGATGTTAGACTCACAGGCCTATAATTACTTGCCTTCTAGTCTTGATCCACTTTTGAAAGTAGGGTAATATATGCTAATTTGTGCTCATCATAAATCTTGCCTGTATCTACACTTTGTCTTAATAATATTGCAAGTGGCTTTGCGATAGAATGAACTACTTTCTTTAACAAAATAGCAGGAATTCCATCAGGCCCTGCAGCAGCTCCATTTTTAATTTCTTTCATTAAATAGCCTGCACAATATCAGCTTCATTAATATCTATGTCAGCTAAATATTCACTATTTTCATCCCTTACTTCTACTATCTTTACTTATCTCATTCAGTATCATATTCTATCTGGGGTGAATTCTCTCTTATATCGTTCTGCCAGTATGTTGCAAATTTCCTTTTTTTTTTTCATTCGTTGAATCTCCCTTCAATTCTCAGAGGGCCTATTTCTATTCTTCTTTTATTCATCTTCTTCAGCATATGAGTATAATAGCTTGGGGTTTTGCTTGATATTTAATAGGGTTTTTTCTTCCAAGTCCCGTTTTTCATTTTCTTTTGATTGTATAATCTTTTGTTTCTGCATTTTCTATCTTACTTTTTAGTTTCTATAAACTTTCCATGCATTTTTTTCTTTTGCAAGACCTTTTTTCCACTTTCTGATTTTCTGGAACAAGATCCTTCTGTCTCTTGGTATGCATGAATGATGTTTACTTTTCTTCTTCGGTATATATTTTTCCACTATTTTCTCCAATATTTTATATAATATCTCCGTATTTACCCTTATGTCATCACTTACGAAAATGTTATCCCAATCTTTGTTTAATTCTTCATTAATTTCTGACCATTTTATATTTTTACTGTAGAAGTTGTATTTTCATATCCTTCCCACTTTTTCATTTCTTGCTTATCTCTATTTTCACTTGCTTTGGAATGAACTGTTAATTCTATGACATTATGGTCTGAAATATTCGCATTATAAACTATTATTTCTTTAACATAATTCATCTCGTTCACAAATACTAGGTCTAAAGTATTTTCCTTTCTTGTTGGCAGGTGATTTATTTGTTGAATGTTGTATTCTAGTAGCATATCTAATAGCTTTTCAAATTGCCTCTTATCTTCTGCACTACTATTACTCTCTTTTTTATATGTATAAGTACAACCACAATCTCCTATTCGTTCTTTCCATTCTACGAAAGGAAAGTTGAAGTCACCAGATAGGAGAATAGTCCAGCTCCTTGTGATTTCTACATATATCATCCAATTTTTCAATTATTAAGTCAACTCTTTAGTATTAGGAGGTCTATATATTACTATGTTCATCAATTTTTCAGATTCAAATTCTACCGCTATTAGTTCACATTCTGAGTTACTATATTTCTCATATATTTTTCCTTGTTTTTTGTCTTTCCCATATATTGCGGTTCCCCTTCCCCCCTTTGATTCCTATTGCTTTCTATCTGATCTATAAGTTTGGAACCCTTTTATTTGATCATCATTCCCAGTCTCTTTGGGAATACCAGGTTTCACTTATATTCATTATATCTATTTTCTTTTCATTTTGGGTTAGTTCTTCTAAGTACTCTATTTTTCTTTTTGAGTTACTCGTAACTAAACCCTGCGCATTCATCACTATGATGGTTTGCGTGTTTTCTCCTCATTTAATACTGGTAGTAATAAGGATTTTCCCATGTCTCTTTCCTGTTCTGGTATGTTGTTCTTTTTTTTCATTTCCAGAAATTCTGACATTAAAAAATCCAACTTTTCCATAATATTTGATCTTCCTTCATCATAATTATTCATTTTGTGTCTGAATCTGCAATTTTCTCCGTTTCTGCAATATCCTCTTGCATAATAAATACAGTTATTTATCTCTTGAGTAGAATTTCGGAGCTGATGCTTTGAAATTTTTGTTTTTTGCTGAGAGAGAGAGAGAGAGAGAGAGAGAGAGAGAGAGAGAGAGAGAGAGAGAGAGAGAGTTTATGGATGATAATTAGTATTTATGTGAAGCTGTGCACATGTTTATAAAGATTTTTTATGAGAGAGAGAGAGAGAGAGAGAGAGAGAGAGAGAGAGTTTGTGATAAATCATTAGTTTTATTCTGAAAGTGCTCACTCTATTTATTTATGTATATCTGTCTCTCTCCCTACTTTCATAAAAAAATTTCACTAAATGAGGACACACTTTCAAAGCAAAACTAATCATTTTCCTAAAGCTCTCTCTCTCTCTCTCTCTCTCTCTCTCTCTCTCTCTCTCTCTCTCTCTCTCTATTTATGCATCTCTGTCTCTCACTACGTTCAATAGAAAATGTTCACTAAATGAGTGCACACTTTCAAAGCAAAACTAATCATTTTCTTAAACTCACTCTCTCTCTCTCTCTCTCTCTCTCTCTCTCTCTCTCTCTCTCTCTCTCTCTCTCCTTCCCATGAATAACATAGAAAAAGGAAAACGGAGGAAAAAGAAACGCCCACTTTGAAAATAAACACAGCATGACCAATTAGAAGAGGAGTTTGAGAGAATGAATGTCCCCAAACAGCTCTTTGGAAAAGACTATTCCCTAATTGGCAAAACCTTTCCAGCCATGAACAGTTTGCTTTCTCGAACTGTTGTCGAACTGTTTTACCTTCTGGCTTCTTGAATTTCAACCTGGGTTCTGTTTTGTTGATTTTTTTTTTTTTAATGAATATTTTGGTAAAGCAATTCCTATTTTTTTAAGTATTGGGAAATCGAGTTTTAACCTACTAGCTTAACTAGGGGTCTTTCTGCTTGACGGGTTGCAGTGGTGAATGTCAGTCTTTGTTAAAATTGAATTAACATCAAAACTCATATAAAAAAAACAAGAGCATTATTTTCATGATAAAACAACAAACAAACAAACAAGTAAGCAAAGTAGAATTGCATTAACATCAAATCCAAATAAACAAAAGCAAAATCACCACTTTCATGAAAATCAACAAACAAACAAACATGAAAGCAATTTATTAAACAGGTCGGGGTCATAACTTACGAATTTCACTGGGGGGTCTTTCTGTTTGACAGGTTGCTTTAGTGAATACTAGTCTTTATTAAAAACTAAAATAAAATAACAAACATATAAAAACACACAAAAAATCATCTTCACGAACAAAAACAAAAGAAAATAGGTAAAAGGGAAAAAATATTAAAATCAATATCTAAAGACTACATTGAACCCAAGTCTTTGCTAAAATTGAATTAACATAAAAAACAAATATAAACGAAAACAAAACGACCATTTTCGAGAACAAAAGCAAAACAAAAACACCTAAAAAAGGGACAAATAATTGAAAAGCAAGAAACAGACATTTACTGTCAATATCCCTGAGTACCCATTACTAGACTTGAATTAACATATAAAAAACGTAAACAAAAACAAAAACATCATTTTCGAGGACAAAAGCAAATTAAAAACAGCAAATTATTGAAAGTCACACACAGACATCTACTGCCAATATCCCTAAGTGCCCAGTCATCACCTAAAGGCTATGTTTACGTCACGTCCCAACATTACGTATAGCAGAAGGCACCATATAACGACCGTTACATAGCGTGTCATAGACCACTGAACGTGGCCCTTGTAATAAAGACGACACGTCCGTTGATATACAGAGACAGAACGGAGACAGGTATTGGTGTCAAAGTGATCATTTGATGTTGGACAGACAGAGAGATTAATTTCATAAGCATTTTATTGGGTCTGAGATGTAGGGATAAACAGGTATATTATTATTATTATTATTACGTTTTAATACTAGTGTTGATAAAATATTAAACTTACATATATATATATATATATATATATATATATATATATATATATATATATATATATATATATATATATATATATATATATATATATATATATATATATATATATATACTATATATATATATATATATATATATATATATATAATATATATATATATATATATATATATATATATATATATATATATATTAATATATATATATGTATATATATATATATATATATATATATATATATATATATATATATATATATATATATATATATATATATATATAATATATATATATTTATATATATATACATATATGTGTGTGTGTGTGTGTCATATCACATTACCGTGATTCATATACATACATCGAGCTACAAATGTCCTTTAATATCTAATTCGCTCTACCTCGGAATTAATATATTTTCATATATGCTTAACCGAAGGGGAATTTTTTAGGTGGTAAGAGAATTGTCGGCTCCCGGGCGCGAACCCTCGAAACCATACACGGTAATGTGATATGACTCATATAATGGCTACGTGCTGTCAAAAGCACTACAACGCTACCGAGGTCGAGGTGGGTTGATGCTGTCTCCAAATCAACGAATACCTGAGCGCGACAGGTATTTGAAGGTGAGAGACGGCATAAACTTAAAGCCTCTTGTGGTGGTGGTGTGGGTAAAAGCTTCACTGTCGTCCTGGATTTGTATGGTTTCGAGGTTTCGCGCCCGGGAACCGATAATTCTCTTATCGCCTAAAAAATTCCCCTTCGGTTAAGCATACATGAAAATATATTAATTCCGAGGTAGAGCGAATTAGATATTAAAGGACATTTGTAGCTCTATGTATATATATGTATATATATACATATATATATACATATATATGTATGTATGTATGCATATTTGTGTATCTGTGTGCATATATGTAATTGTATACACATATCTGGATATATATGTACATAAAATGTATATATAATACATATATATATATATATAATATATATATATATATATATATATATATATATATATATGTATTATATACATGTGTATATGAATATATATACACTGCGTGTATCTAGAAAATGGTGACAAACTTCACTGTGCATAAACTGTGACTATGGAAATTCTTTTTTTTTAGGTTTTAACAGTTACCAGAAAATTCCATTTGAGACCAAAATTCAGCTAAGACCGAATATTGACGGGATTGTAACATTTTATAACTTTTATGACAGTTTTTGATACAGATGCTATATCTTTTTTTGTTTAGATTTTTGTAACAAAAACCAAAGAGTAAATCAAATTATCAAATATTTTAGACTGAACCGTAATAATAATAATAATAATAATAATAATAATAATAATAATAATAATTAATAATAATAATAATAATAATAATTAATAATTAATAATATTAAAATAATAATAATAATAATAATAATAATTATTATTATTATTATTATTATTATTATTATTATTATTATTATTATTATTATTATTATTATTATTAGACAATTTAAAAGCTTGGAGCACAATTCTTGATGCTCCAGAATATATATATATATATATATATATATATATATATATATATATATCTATATATATATATATATATGTATATATATATATATATATATATATATATATATATATATTATATATATATATATATATATATATGTATATTGCATGGTTTTTCTTTAGTTTTATAATTTGAAATTGTGACAGCCTGGTGTGGCTTGTTCGGTTGTTTCACCTTCCCTCATGTGTTTTGTTCTGTTGAAGCGAGGCGACGTTTGCCGCCCACTTCTTTTCAGAAACAGTTGGGTTCTACACAGCAGCCAAGTCCTGATCTCGACAGCAGCAGGTTTTGGTTCCCTGTTGGCCACTGCTGTTCGAGGATGAGAACACCAGTTGGTTCTTCAGCAGTTTGGAGTATTTGCTCTTAGTAGCAGTGTCTGCTACCAGTTGGGATCCTCTGCTGAAGGATGGATGGTGGTTGAAACATGGTCACCAGTGGACAGCAGTAAGACTTTTGTGACGTTCGTCTGATTGGCACATCAGTGGTTGGGATGCAGTTTGAGTTCGTCAGGGGATTCATCCTTTATCAGTGGAGATTATAATTTGATTATTTATACTGCTGGATTTGGGCGTTTTTCATAACATTATTTGAGAGGCAAGTGTATGGCCCAGTTAATTTGTATGTGAGCTGGTTTACTATTGTATTCTGAGCAAGTGTATGTCTCTGGGTGTTTTCATATGTTTGACACGTTATGTATCTTAGGTTTTTTCACATTAGTTTGTGATGTTTCTAGTGTATGGCCATGGTAATTTGTTTTGACATGCATAATTGTTATGATTTATGTTTACTGCTTTTGTGCTGTTACTGTAATGCTGCTGTTGTGCTATTATTTTTGTAATGCATTGCTCATTTTTATTTTAGCTGAACCCTCAACTCGCCTGAAAATATGTAAATGGCTTTGTAGTTTTATTTTGTTCTCTCCTCCTTGTTTTACCTTTGGACTCCTAGTCACCCCAGTTCCATTTTTTTATTAAAGAACCTGTGGAACCGTAGATGGTTCAAGACTATATATATATATATATATATATATATATATATATATATATATATATATATATATATATATATATATAAGCGAATACCACAGGAAAATTATAGTCAGAAATCCAAGCGCTTTCGTCTTTACTAAGACATTGTCAAGGAACGAATGAAATACAATTGGAGAGAAAGGTCTCAGGTACACAACAAGATCCAGAATACCAGATGGTTAATTGTCAAAAGGGTAAGAATTAAAAGAGATAATCCAGGATTATCGGGTATCACACGGTCACAAACCTAAACAGATTTGACCCTAACCGAAATTATAAAGTATCTTTACAGTCCAAAACATGTAAAAACTGAATATATTAATTTTGTTACTTATATTTATCTACAACTTTTTTCATTATGAAAGCATCAAGTTTAAATAAACCAAGACTTAAATTTAGAACATTTCCATTATTTGACTTGATGAAACAAGATTCAATGATATTCCTTTTAACTGTGTCATTACATGGGATTAAGGCTATTGCTTGACTCCAGTAATAGGATGATCTAAATCTCCCATATGTACGAATAATGCATTCGATATTTGCCCAGTTCTCACAGAATATTGGTGCTGTTTGAGACGTTGTGAAAGAGATTTACCGGTATGTCCGTAATAGACTTTATAACACTTTTTGCAAGGAATTTCATATATGAAGCCTGGAAGATTTTTAGGAGAATTTTTGATTACTAAACTCTTGACATTAATATTACTAAAAACAACATTTATGTTAAAAAGCTTTAAAATTTTAGGAATATCTAAAAACCTTTCATCATAGGGTAATTTTAGAATGTTATGCTTACTAGATTCAAGTTTGTCATTAGTTGAATGAAATGTTTTTCTGTGGTATTCGCTTATTTAATGAAGTCACGTCCATCTACTGTGATTTTTTAAGCTAACATATATATATATATATATATATATATATATATATATATATATATATATATATATATATATATATATATATATATATATATATTACGCCTAGGGTTATGATTAATGATATATTGCCAATATGTTCGCTGTGACTTATTGGAATGTGGAGAAGCAACGACCTGAGAAAAGCTGATGAATGGTTTCTGTGGGTGGCGTGAGATAAAGCTGCATAGAAAGACAAGTCAATGTACTCAGTTCATGAACTCTTTTCAAAAGTGCCTTTGGGAAACTGGTTGCAGCCAGTAATGTGAGGCATTGTTGAAATGTGCATTCATATGTGCGTGTGCGCCTCTTCCTTTTATAATGTATCATACGCAAGTCTATGGTGGATTTTGATAGAGGCGTCTTTGGAAGAAAGGCAGGATGCCGTGGTGCTCACCGAAAGTCTCTTTATAATATAGTGTGTTAAATATTCCAGCTGCTTGGGTGAGTCTTATAATATTTTAGCCAAAGAGTGGCTTGCTGTCTATTTAACATTTTATGGGAATATTCAATCTTTGATCTCTGTTGTTAAACTTATGTGTGTACTTATGGGGTGTTCTTATGTCTTTGAAACAGACGGTTCTGGCAAGGAACTATGTGGGGACCGAGGGAGACATTTGGTGTGACCAATACAGTTTAGACATTTTACTGTTGGGGTTTTTAAGTTAGTCAGTAAGACTTGGATCATTATCTTTTGTTACTTAATAAATGTATCTCTCATTTTGATTACCTGTTAGGGTGGAGAGAAAGAGGTGAAGAGAGAGAGAGAGAGAGAGAGAGAGAGAGAGAGAGAGAGAGAGAGGTATCCCTGTTAGGGAGAGAGAGAGAGAGAGAGCGGTCGCTTGGCGAGAGAGAGAGAAAGAAAAGTCACGAGCCGCTAGGTGCTTGGAGAGAGAGAGATTTGTTTGTTGTTTGCCTGACGCTTGAGTTACACGTTTACCAAATGAATAATGAGGATCATATCCTCATTACAGGTGGTGGCAGTGTGTAAAAAAGCGGTATAAAAGTTTTTTTTTATGCCTGGGAACGCCAATGAAGAGATAGGTGACCAGTTAAAAATAAAAGGGTTATGGCTTAGCGACAGTTTTCGAACGACAAAGCCTTTGTGGGATTGTGGAAAATTGTTAAATTGTTAGTTTTCAGTTACTAAGTGAGAAAAAATGAGAAATATCTATCCGTTAGCTGTGCAAAAGGGAGGGGAAGGATTTTATTGGTCTCAGCATTTTGCCCAGAGCGAGACACTTCAAGGAGTGGGGAACGGTCAGTTAGTACTGATATGTTTGTGAAGTGTGATTCCCGAGATTCCCTGCGTGTATCACTGCCATGTCTTGCGCGAATTCAGAGTTCCTTTTGTTCCCATTATGGAGTGGTGAGTGTTAAAAAAAAACATTGTTTGTTAAGGGGAGGGTTTTTTTTAAGTATTTCAGTGAAATGGGATTGGTTTGAGAGGTCAAATTTTTCTTTCTTTCCACATATTAGCAAAGTGACGTGTTTTCTTTATTGGCGCGTGTTTAGAATAGACGCATTCGTCTTTGTTTAAAATATAAGGGTGTATAAAGACGTTTTTTATGCATGCGAACTGTGCTTGGATAGCATATTTTGCTTGGAGACAAAGCGCCCACCATTTTCTTAGTGGCTCAGCTCATTTCTGCTAACCAGCGCAGGAAGGCATTGCATGGTGGGTACTACTGGCCTGCCTAAGAGGGTATTGCAAGGAGATGGGTACTAGTGTATACCTTGGGGGGTTACTCAGACACCGTTCAAGGGGGGTGTTCTAACGGGAGGGTGACACTTTTTTTTTTCAGTGGGGGTGAACTCCTCCTTCCTTTTTTTTTCTTTGTCGGGCTGTTGGAAGGCGAGTCTGGCCTTGACAATGAATGCTAGGACATCAGCTGATCGATTAGTTGATGAAGTGAAACGCCCGTAGAGGTTTTTTTTTTTAGAAAAGAGATTTTCTTTCTCTTGGATGAAGAGAAAAGGAAATAAAGAGATTTTCTTTCTCGTGAATGAAGAGAAAAGAGAATTGAAATGCATTGTATGGGTGTATGTTTTCCTTATGCCTTGGAACACACAAATATAATGGGGATACACGGATTATTATTTTTTTTTATTGTGTTGGAGAAATTACTTTAAAAATGGTGCCGAGTGGTGGTGTATGGTAATGTCTGATGCCGGTGATTGGTGTTGTCAAGTGGTGTTGTATCTGGTGTTGATTGTGTGGGTGTGGCAATGGTGGTGTATACTGGCGAAATTGTGTGTCATGAGGTTCAGAAATACTAGTGTAAGCTATTTGAATTACGCCCTTACTTAAGATCTTTGCAAGAGAGTTGTTACTATGGAGAGTTATTATTACTATTAATAATTATTATACTTGAGATATGTCACGGGAGGGTTGCTTAAGTATAATTATCATTACGGGAGACTTGTTTTACGAGAGGTTTGAGATATTTCATGGGAGATTATTCTATAATTATTACAGATAATTATTCATGGAGAATTATTACAATGAGTTATGGGAGATATCTTGGGGTTAATTATTTGTTGAGTTTTTGTAACTTTGGAGAATATTTCAGTCATTCATGAGTGATGAGGTTTGCTGAATCTTGATGAAACTGGCTGAATCTTGGTGAGTTGTGTTGAATCTTGCTGTACTTTTGCTGAATTTTTTGCTAAATTTTTGGAGAATGGATAAGCATTAACATTGGTGATATTTTTTTATACTGATACTGGTGATTTTGATGATAGCAAATTTTGGTGATTTTGTGATAATGATA
The DNA here is from genome assembly GCF_015104395.2 of Macrobrachium nipponense. Lineage (NCBI taxonomy): Eukaryota > Metazoa > Arthropoda > Malacostraca > Decapoda > Palaemonidae > Macrobrachium > Macrobrachium nipponense. The sequence goes on from NC_061097.1 coordinate 31,722,081, forward strand.
TTTCTGATAATGATTTTTTTGTTATACTAATACGTGGGTGCTGTAATGCTATCAAGGGTGGCGAGATCTTTTTTGAATTTGGGAGGAACTAACAACACATTAGTTTTTTTTTTTTCCTTTTTTTTATGAGTTCAGCAGATAATTGCTTGACATCTAGTGAGTCACGGAAGATAGTTAATAATGCTGTTGATTTTTCTTTTCTCCTTTTTTGGAAGTTAGCCATCGCTGACACAAGTTTTTTTTTTACCAAGGGTGAATTTGAATTTATTTTTTCTCTCCAGTTGGTGTGAATATATTTTTTAATGTCTCAGTTCATGACTTAGAGTCATTATTCGGGAACGTGTTTGTGTTTCAGCTATTTGATGCTGCAGTGAGATTTACAGGAGAATTCTTGCACTGTTTTGAATGCATACGTAATGGCACTACATTTTTTTTCTCTGGACATTTGTGTTCCAGAAATTGTGAGTTTTCTTGCACAATACATTTGTTGTATTTGTGACAACTTTGTGAGAGATAGGAAACTTGGTTAAGTTTCTAGTGGCCTATGTCGTAGTGCATATGGAGAAGTCTTGGCTAAGACACTTTGAATTTGGAGTTCTGTTACAATGAGTTGTAGCACATCGGTGATTTTTTCTAGAATTTCCTAGACAGTTTTTATTTGCCGAGTTTTTGCCCTTTTTCAGCATTTATGCTAAGGAGAGAGTTTTATAGTTTTTGACTATAACATTGAATTATTCTCTGGAGAATTGAGATATATTATTTTGGAGTTATAATTTGAGATATAATATATTGGAGATATATTTTTGGCCATTTTGATATTTGCCAATAGTGGTATGAGCTATGTTTAGTTCAATTATTTTGCAGCCATCTTTGTTGCAAATGGACACACATTTTTGGAGATTATGGGGCAATATTTGTGAGTATGTGAGTTAGATGCTTTGAGGGCACATTTTTTTGGAGATAGGATTTCATTTTTTTGATATTCATTTTTGGAGATATATTTTTTTTGGAGCCTTGTTTTATTCCACATGGAGTATCGGGGAAATAGAGGTAATATTTTTTATTTGCCGAAATAGAGGTGATTATTCTTTATTCCTGGAGTGGTGGTTTTTTTTTTTATTAACATGCGGCTATTGGAGAAATAAGAGTGAACAATATGTGGATGTGGTTATTAACCAAATGAAGGAAACATTTTTTTCACCGGAGTACTCTTATTATTAATATGGTGTCACATATTTATATATGGAGGTGGAATTAATCTTTGGCAGGTGACCTTTTTTTTGTGGTTATGGGAGTTTTTTTCTCGAGCAAAGAGAAGATTTCTGTGGTTCTTTCTCTTTGATTTCGTGACTATTTGGAGGCGAGTGGCATTACTGCATCGTGGTCCTATGGAGATGTGTGCATTTTTTATGTTCACAAGTGTGTTATTTTGGAGGCCTATAATTGGGAAATATCATGTTGAGAGTTAAGTCTTCGAGACAATTTTTGAACACATTAGTCATATCCTGGAGTTAATTTTGTGAAATGCGCTTACTTCGTGTTAGTTAGACCTTTTTCTGGAGAATCATGAGTTTTCCAAACTTGTGTGTCTGACTGGACATTTTTTATGCTGCTGTTTGAGCTCACGTCCGCAGGTGGATTTTCTACTGACAATCGATGTGATGAGCCGTGTGCTGATCCTTTTCCTCTGATGGTGATTGATCAGAGTTTTTGCAATATCTGGAAATGTTGACAATAGCATTTCACGAAAGCGCATGGGTAAGAGTTTGCTTTCTGGACATGTCCAGTTGATGAAAAGTTGCGATGTCGAGAAATTCCGTAACTTTACATGGGGCATTTCTTAGGAAAACGCGGGGAGTTATGCATATTATACATGTATTATGTATTTTGTGATGGGGGAAATCTACTTGTGATTATCCTTTTTTTTTATTATTTTTCTTCCTTTTCCTATGAGAGATGTAATTGGGGATTGAGTTTTAAATAGCATATCTTTTTGGACGGGAGATGTAATTTATCAGGGTTGTTATTTACGTACATGGGAGTTTGACATTAAGTCTTATTGTACTTAATTGTATGAGCAGTAAAGGGGTTTTTGCTGTTAAACATTGGAGATTTTTACTGATTTTGTGGGTTGTTCAAATATCAGGGCTTGAGAGAAACTTTTTTGGGTCTGGGCTTGTTACGTGATTTTTTTTTTCCTTGGGCTCATTACGATTTTTTTTTTTTCTTGTGAGAACATTCGAGTTTGAAATGTGAGTGCAGAAGTCCGTGGAATTGCTGTGAGTTTTGGGTTGTGTGTGTGCTGATGTGTGAATTTTGAGAATTGAGTTGGAGAACTTGATATTTTTTTTTCTTTGAGAGTTATGATGATGACTTATGATTTAGTGGTCATATTAAGTGGAGTTAATTGGGAGACGTTCGGTTAGTATTTCTGACTTTTTGAGATCATTGTTTGATAGAAGTAGTATGTCTGGGTTAATTTTCTTAGATTGACCAATGACTTGACTGACATACTAACACACCAAAAAGTCATTTCCCAATGCTAGCAAGACGTCCACCAGCCGTGCAGATAGGTTGCTGTCGTTTTGTCCGTGGCGATCACGAGAGTTCTACAGCATGTCTTTTGGGGATCTGCAGAAGTCGTGAGAAGTCTTCCACAATGAGGGAGGCATTCCGTCTTCCTACAGTTAGCTACAGCTGCTACAGTTCGAGCAGCTAGTTACAAGCAAAGAGGGATATTTTGTTTGACCATTTTGCTAGGCGGGAGCTAGCATTGGTTAGTGGCCGAGCCGTATTACGCCTAGGGTTATGATTAATGATATATTGCCAATATGTTCGCTGTGACCTATTGAAATGTGGAGAAGCAACGACCTGAGAAAAGCTGATGAATGGTTTCTGTGGGTGGCGTGAGATAAAGCTGCATAGAAAGACAAGTCAATGTACTCAGTTCATGAACTCTTTTCAAAAGTGCCTTTGGGAAACTGGTTGCAGCCAGTAATGTGAGGCGTTGTTGAAATGTGCATTCGTATGTGCGTGTGCGCCTCTTCCTTTTATAATGTATCATACGCAAGTCTATGGTGGATTTTGATAAAGGCGTCTTTGGAAGAAAGGCAGGATGCCGTGGTGCTCACCAAAAGTCTCTTTATA
>NC_061097.1:31730227-31732100 GCF_015104395.2 Macrobrachium nipponense
CAATAACTTATTTGATTTGGGATATTAGACCTTTTTTATGACAGATTGCTTAGCCTCGTTCCAAATAGCTCAAGATCAGTTGCCTAAAACGTTGCAGAACGTTACCTTAGGTTTTTGTGCTTAATTTAATCATTATTCTATCAAACAACTCTAATTTGCAGTCATGCCACCTTGTAGACTGCAAGATTTCGTTGGGAGAACTCGACAGGCTGCCATTATTTTAGTCAATAAAAATAAGTTTTGTAAATTTCCACTTTATTTATGAGGATTATCATATATTTAACACTTACTAATATTTTTGTCAACTTCTGAATTTCAGCAACTGGCGATTATGTCACCTTGCAGCCTATAAGATTTCGGGAGAAGTCCACAGCCAACCATTTCTGCTAAGCAAAAGTAAGTTTTAGAAAATCCTGTTTAAATTGGGAGGTCGATATCTAGGACTAATATTTCTTTGGAGTCGTTAATTTTTTATTATATAAAGTCTTTTGTTAATGTTTTTACGGTCATCTCCAGCGGTCTTGTATAAACGACTCCCAAACAAAGGTTTGATACGTACCAGGTTAAAAACCCTGGGTGGGTCACTATTCAGGAAAGGTCCAAATTAACCTAATATCATTTTTTTTGGAGTCATTATTTTTGTGGTATATACAGTCTTTTTATTAATGTTAGTTTTTGGTTTTCATCGCCAGCGGTCTTGTAAAACCACGCCGCAAAGGTTGATACGTACAAAGGTTAAAACCCTGGTGGGTCACTTCTTATGATAGCTCCAAACTAATATCATTTTTACATGGCCGAAACGTTCGGCTCTCGAAGACTGTTCAAAGCTACTTAGTCTCTTCGTCCAACGACCCCCTAATGAGCGAGGGAGACGAAGCAGTCTTGGATTTCGTTTCTCGTTCATTTGCTAACGAACCTAATTTCGCTAATTGAGTTTACGGGAATTGTAGTCATAATCGGGAACTTGTTAATGAACTGTTTGTGGCGCGGGGGGGGGGGGGGGGGTTGTCCGCCTTTTGATAGAAAGCATTCCGGAAATGGGATTGCCCTTAGAGAAGTGTAATGTTGCGACAGGATTGCAAAATGGGAATGGGAATGTTGCAGGTTTTGCAAATAATAATATTTATGCATATAATATTTATATGCATAAATATTATTATTATTATTATTATTATTATTATCATTATGAACCAAACAAAAACTTCTTTCAGTTTTCTTTCTGAAGATTGAAAAAGAAACCCACAAATTCAATTTGTAACTTGTTTACTTCTAAGTATTTACATTTAGTTTTACTCCACACTCGAGTACTTTCAGGCCCTTCTGTGGCCCATTCTCAAGAGATGTTGGGATGTTAGCCTGGGTCAAGGCCCAGCAGTCTTCTGGAACTTCTTCTCGTTGTGCTGTCATTTATGCGATGGCTGTTCTGGTTTTTCTTGAGAGTTGCCAATCCCCTCTTGTCGCTCTGATATCCTGAGCTGATGGTCAATGGGATTCACACTTGTGGTAAGGGTGTGGTCACCGTAAGTCTGTTGGGCAGGAAACCTAATCTCCAGGTCAGCAGGGTCAATCTTAGCTTCTTTTAATATCAAAGCTCGGCTTATGGGATCTTTCTGAGGTAAAACCTTTGTTTCCTTCAATTACTTTGATCTCTCTGATAAGCGCACCTTCTACTACCCTCCTGTGACTAATTTTGTTGCTTTTGTATATAAGCCTACTGTTTTTGAAATCCATCCTATGGTCATTTTCCCAACAATGTCTAGCTATAGCACTCCCCTGAGAGTTAAGCTGTACTGCCCTTCTATGTTCTTGGACTCTAGTCCTTATTCCCCTACCTGATTCCCCCACATATCTGTCTCCACAATTATTGCAATTG
>NC_061097.1:31732600-31740100 GCF_015104395.2 Macrobrachium nipponense
TCCACCAACCCCCCCAACCCCTCTTCCTCTTGATAAATGACCCTGTAGCTGAATAGAGCCCTAAATATGAGCCATAAATACCCAACTAATCCTAAGTAATCTTTCTTTCCACGGGAGTTGATAGTTTCTTTGCAGGAGGGCATCTCTCTCTCTCTCTCTCTCTCTCTCTCTCTCTCTCTCTCTCTCTCTCTCTCTCGTTGGCAGGTCTCAGGGCTGGTTAGAAGTACCTACTAAGAGAGAGAGAGAGAGAGAGAGAGAGAGAGAGAGAGAGCGAGAGACCTTACCTTACCTTACAGACCTTACATCTTGTTCGGGTTGCCCCAGGTCCCTCAGTGTGAGGGCACCTCTAATGTCTACCAGAGAGTTGCTAGTACATCTTCCGGTATATTTTGCATCTTCCAATCTTGGATGGTCTGGGATGCAGTTTAGATATTTGTCGAGCTTATTCTTAAACACATCTACGCTCACTCCTGATATATTCCTCAGATGAGCTGGCAACGCATTGAATAGACGCTGCATTATCGATGCTGGTGCGTAGTGGATTAATGTCCTGTGTGCTTTCCTTATTTTCCTGGTATATTTTTTTTGGGCACTATTAATCTACCTCTTGCTTGCTCTTTCTGATATTTTTAGTCCATGATATTTTCTGCTATTCCTTCTATCTGTTTCCATGCCTGAATTATCATGTAGCGTTTCTCTCTTCCTCCAGACTATATAATTTTAAGAATTGTAGTCTTTCCCAGTAGTCTAGGTCCTTAACTTCTTCTATTCTAGCTGTAAAGGACCTTTGTACACTCTCTATTTGTGCAATATCCTTTTGATAGTGTGGGTACCATATCATATTGCAATATTCAAGTGGACTACGAACATATGTTTTATAAAGCATTAATCATGTGTTCAGCTTTTTCTTTGTTTTGAAGTGCCGTAACAACATTCCCATTTTTTGCTTTACATTTTGCCAAGAGAGTTGCTATTTGATCATTGCATAACATGTTCCTATTCATCATCACACCAAGGTCTTTAACTGCTTCCTTATTTGTGATGGTCTCATTATTAGGTCCCTTATATGCATATAGCTTTCTTTCTCTGTCTCCATAATTTATTGATTCAAATTTATCAGAGTTAAATACATCCTATTTACCTCTGCCCAATCATATACTTTGTTAAGGTCTCTTTGTAGAGCGTTCCTATCTTCATCACAAGTAATTTCTCTACTTATTCTTGTGTCATCTGCGAAACTACTCACTACCGAATCCTTAACATTATTGTCTATGTCCTTCAATCATAATAACAAACAGTATTGCAGCTAACACCGTACCTTGCGGCACACCGGATATTACCTTGGCTTCATCCGATTTCTCGTCGTTTGCAATAACTATCTGTTTTCTGTTGTGTAAAAATTCTTTTAACCATCTTCCTACTTTATCCACGATATTGTGTTTTCTAATTTTCTTCGCTAATATATTATGTCTACTTTATCAAAAGCTTTTGCAAAGTCTAAATAAACCACATCTGTTTCATTTCCGCTTTTCATATTTTTGAATATGTTTTCACGGTGGACTAACAGTTGGGTTTGTGTACTTTTTCCGGGTACGAAACCATGTTGTCCTTTATTAAACAAATTATTTTTTATTAAATGTTTCATAATATTTTTCTTCATTACCCTTTCATACACTTTCATTATATGTGATGTTAGACTCACAGGCCTATAATTACTTGCCTCTAGTCTTGATCCACTTTTGAAAGTAGGGGTAATATACGCTAATTTGTGCTCATCATATATCTTGCCTGTATCTACACTTTGTCTTAATAATATTGCAAGTGGCTTTGCGATAGAATGAACTACTTTCTTTAACAAAATAGCAGGAATTCCATCAGGCCCTGCAGCAGCTCCATTTTTAATTTCATTAATAGCCTGCACAATATCAGCTTCATTAATATCTATGTCAGCTAAATATTCACTATTTTCATCCCTTACTTCTATATATCATTATCTTCATTATCTATTCTAGGGGTGAATTCTCTCTTATTAATCGTTCTGCCAGTATGTTGCAAATTCCTTTCCTTTTTTTCATTCGTTAATCTCCCTTCAATTCTCAGAGGGCCTATTTCTATTCTTCTTTTATTCATCTTCTTCGCATATGAGTATAATAGTTTGGGGTTTTGCTTGATATTTAATAGGTTTTTTCTTCCAAGTCCCGTTTTTCATTTTCTTTTGATTGGTATAATCTTTTTGTTCTGCATTTTCTACCTTACTTTTTAGTTCTATAACTTTCCATGCATTTTTTTCTTTGCAAGACCTTTTTTCCACTTTCTGATTTTCTGGAACAAGATTTTTCTTCTGTCTCTTGGTATGCATGAATGATGTTTTCTTTTCTTCTTCGGTATATATTTTTCCACTATTATCTCCAATATTTTATATAATATCTCCGTATTTACCCTTATGTCATCATTACGAAAATGTTATCCCAATCTTTGTTTAATTCTTCATTAATTTCTGACCATTTTATATTTTTACTGTAGAAGTTGTATTTTCCATATCCTTCCCACTTTTTGTTTTCATTTCTTGCTTATCTCTATTTTCACTTGCTTTGGAATGAAACTGTTAATTCTATGACATTATGGTCTGAAATACTCGCATTATAAACTATTATTTCTTTAACATAATTCATCTCGTTCACAAATACTAGGTCTAAAGTATTTTCCTTTCTTGTTGGCAGGTGATTTATTTGTTGAATGTTGTATTCTAGTAGCATATCTAATAGCTTTTCAAATTGCCTCTTATCTTCTGCACTACTATTACTCTCTTTTTTATATGTATAAGTACAACCACAATCTCCTATTCGTCTTTCCATTCTACGAAAGGAAAGTTGAAGTCACCAGATAGGAGAATAGTCCAGTCCTTGTGATTTCTACATATATCATCCAACTTTTTCAATTATTAAGTCAAACTCTTTAGTATTAGGAGGTCTATATATTACTATGTTCATCAATTTTTCAGATTCAAATTCTACCGCTATTAGTTCACATTCTGAGTTACTACATTTCTCATATATTTTTCCTTGTTTTTTGTCTTTCCCATATATTGCGGTTCCCCCTTGATTCCTATTTTTTCTATCTGATCTATAAGTTTGGAACCCTTTTATTTGATCATCATTCCCAGTCTCTTGGGAATACCAGGTTTCACTTATATTCATTATATCTATTTTCTTTTCATTTTGGGTTAGTTCTTCTAAGTACTCTATTTTTCTTTTTGAGTTACTCGTAACTAAACCCTGCGCATTCATCACTATGATGGTTTGCGTGTTTTCTCCTTCATTTAATACTGATAGTAATAAGGATTTTCCCATGTCTCTTTCCTGTTCTGGTATGTTGTTCTTTTTTTCATTTCCAGAAATTCTGACATTAAAAAATCCAACTTTTCCATAATATTTGATCTTCCTTCATCATAATTATTCATTTTGTGTCTGAATCTGCAATTTTCTCCGTTTCTGCAATATCCTCTTGCATAATAAATACAGTTATTATCTCTTGAGTAGAATTTCGGAGCTGATGCTTTGAAATTCTTTGCTGACACCTCTGCATATCTCATTGGTGGTTTGCTTTTCTCTTTTACCTGATATTCTTGATTTCTCTATTTATTTGTTTCTTTCTTATTTTGGATTTTATTACTTGGTTGGTTATTTATTTGATTATGATTCATGGCTACAGGGTGCATATATTTGCATTTTTTGTCGAACTTACATCCTTTTCCTTCTTTTAGGTTTTTTACATATTTTTGGATGCAGATCTCTGCAATCATCCCCATATCCATCTAAGTATGCACATTTACCATATATTTCATAGTTTTGACATATCTTAGGATGTTTGTAGTAACATCTTTCTCCAAATCTGCAATTCCCTCTTTTCAAAAGGTTGCAGATTTTGTCTTTCTTGTCTATTTTTTCCTCTTTCCCGTCATTGTATAGATCTGGGTAGAGCCTCTTCGGGAGGTTTGCTTTTCTGTTGTCATATCGTAATTTATTTCTTCGTAGGTATGCTGCTTTATTGCCTCATATGTAGTATCAATGAGTATCTCTGCATCCATACTTTTATCTTGTTCTTTGTTTTCCTTATTTTTTTCTGTCATTTCATTTTTGTTTACTTCTCTTCCGTCTTCCTTCTTCTTTTTCTTTTTCTTCTTCTTCTTCCTCTTCCTCTTCTTCTTCATCCTCAACTATTTGTACATTCAATCTTGATTTAATAACATTGTCTATCCATGATAGACATGTTGAACAAAAAATTCTTGTATCTTTTCTCAAATCTTGTATTAACCTCAGCACACGTGGATGGGTCGGAATGTTGCAGGCAGCACATTTTCTGATTAGGTTTTTGTGGATTGACTATGCTATACCAAACCTTACACAGTTTGCATGCTTTTGGCATTCTTTTTCCTAATGCATCAATTAGTATATTCACAAGATTCACCTTATTCATTTTCTTTGTCGGAATATGTTGGTTTATGTATATTTTCTTTATGAGTCTCTTGACCACTTGGATTTTATTTGGAACTTCTTCAATTATTTTCAAGATGTTTTCATTAGATTTGTTCCAGTTTGAAGGATTATATCCTTCTAATATATCTATGAATGCTTTTGTATCTTTTTGGTTAGGACTGTTGCTGATTTCATAGATGAGAAATGCCAGTTCCCTTCCTGCTACCTCATCGTATTGCGAATCTGCTAAACACGCCAAATTACGCCACCTTTTCCCGCAGTTGGAACTTACTGCCATCTTGTTCTGATTTATAGTATTACACTTGATAAACTAACTTAGAAGACGCTTTATCCTACTATTTTCACACTAATCTTATCACCGATAGTTCACGAACACTTCTAGATATTTCTCAAATTCTAGTCGTATGTTAAACTTGTGATATCTGTTGATTATTGTGACTTCACGCGGGTACGTCTCACCAAGCAAGATGGCTACTACGAGAGAGAGAGAGAGAGAGAGAGAGAGAGTTTATGGATGATAATTAGTATTTATGTGAAGCTGTGCACATGTTTATAAAGATTTTTTATGAGAGAGAGAGAGAGAGAGAGAGAGAGAGAGAGTTTGTGATAAATCATTAGTTTTATTCTGAAAGTGCTCACTCTATTTATTTATGTATATCTGTCTCTCTCCCTACTTTCATAAAAAAATTTCACTAAATGAGGACACACTTTCAAAGCAAAACTAATCATTTTCCTAAAGCTCTCTCTCTCTCTCTCTCTCTCTCTCTCTCTCTCTCTCTCTCTCTTTCTCTATTTAAGCATCTCTGTCTCTCCCTACTTTCAATAGAAAATGTTCACTAAATGAGTGCACACTTTCAAAGCAAAATTAACTCTCTCTCTCTCTCTCTCTCTCTCTCTCTCTCTCTCTCTCTCTCTCTCTCTCTCTCTCTATTTAAAAAGTAAGATAGAAAATGCAGAACAAAAGATTATATAATCAAAAGAAAATGAAAAACGGGACTTGGAAGAAAAAACCCTATTAAATATCAAGCAAACCCCCAAACTATTATACTCATATGCGAAGAAGATGAATAAAAGAAGAATAGAAATAGGCCCTCTAAGAATTGAAGGGAGATTAACGAATGAAAAAAAGGAAATTTGCAACATATTGGCAGAACGATATAAGAGAGAATTCACCCCTAGAATAGATAATGAAGATAATTGATATGGAAGTAAGGGATGAAAATAGTAATATTTAGCTGACATAGATATTAATGAAGCTGATATTGTCCAGGCTATTAATGAAATTAAAAATGGAGCTGCTGCAGGGCCCGATGGAGTGCCTGCTATTTTGTTAAAGAAAGTAGTTCATTCTATCGCAAAGCCACTTGCAATATTATTAAGACAAAGTGTAGATACAGGCAAGATTTATGATGAGCACAAATTAGCATATATTACCCCTACTTTCAAAAGTGGATCAAGACTAGAGGCAAGTAATTATAGGCCTGTGAGTCTAACATCACATATTATGAAAGTGTATGAAAGGGTAATGAAGAAAAATATTATGAAACATTTAATAAAAATAATTTGTTTAATAAAGGACAACATGGTTTCGTACCCGGAAAAAGAAAGGTACACAAACCCAACTGTTAGTCCACCGTGAGAACATATTCAAAAATATGAAAAGCGGAAATGAAACAGATGTGGTTTATCTAGACTTTGCAAAGCTTTTGACAAAGTAGACCATAAATATATTAGCGAAGAAAATTAGAAAACACAAATATCGTGGATAAAGTAGGAAGATGGTTAAAAGAATTTTTACACAACAGAAAACAGATAGTTATTGCAAACGACGAGAAATCGGATGAAGCCAAGGTAATATCCGTGGTGCCACAAGGTACGGTGTTAGCTGCAATACTGTTTTGTTATTATGATTGAAGACATAGACAGTATGTTAAGGATTCGGTAGTGAGTAGTTTCGCCGATGACACAAGAATAAGTAGAGAAATTACTTGTGATGAAGATAGGAACGCTCTATAAAGAGACCTTAACAAAGTATATGATTGGGCATGATGGTAAATAGGATGGTTTTAATTTAAACTCTGATAAATTTGAATAAAAATCAATAAATTATGGAGACAGAGAAAGAAATCTATATGCATATAGGGGACCTAATAATGAGATAATCACAAATAAGGAAGCAGTTAAAGACCTTGGTGTGATGATGAATAGGAACATGTTATGCAATGATCAAATAGCAATTCTGTTGGCAAATGTAAAGCAAAAATGGGAATGTTGTTACGGCACTTCAAAACAAGAAAAGCTTGAACACACATGATTATGCTTTTATAAACATATGTTCGTAGTCCACTTGATATTGCAATATGATATGGTACCCACACTATCAAAAGGATATTGCACAAATAGAGGGTACAAAGGTCCTTTACAGCTAGAATAGAAGAAGTTAAAGACCTTGACTACTGGAAAGACTACAATCCTTAAAATTATATAGTCTAGAAAGGAGAAGAGAACGCTACATGATAATTCAGGCATGGAAACAGATAGAAGGAATAGCAGAAAATATCATGGAACTAAAAATATCAGAAAGAGCAAGCGAGTAGATTAATAGTGCCCAACACTATACCAGGAAAAATAAGGAAACAGCACAGACATTAATCCACTACGCACCAGCATCGATAATGCAGCGTCTATTCAATGCGTTGCCAGCTCATCTGAGGAATATATCAGGAGTGAGCGTAGATGTTTTTGTTTAAGAATAAAGCTCGACAAATATCTAAACTGCCATCCCAGACCATCCAAGATTGGAAGATGCAAAATATACCGGAAGATGTACTAGCAACTCTCTGGTAGACATTAGAGGTGCCTCACACTGAGGGACCTGGGGCAACCCGAACGAACTGTAAGGTCTGTAAGGTAAGGTAAGCATCTCTGTCTCTCCCTACTTTCAATAGAAAATGTTCACTAAATGAGTGCACACTTTCAAAGCAAAACTAACTCTCTCTCTCTC
>NC_061097.1:31760100-31768331 GCF_015104395.2 Macrobrachium nipponense
ATAATAATAATAATAATAACAATAATAATAATAATTATAATAATAATAATAATGATAATAATAATAATAATAATAATAATAATAATAATAATAATAATAATAATAATAATAATAATAATAATAAGAACAGTAGGAGAAGGAAAACCAACCTAAGCATGGCATGGATAGACTATAAGAAAGCCTCCGACATGATACCACACACATGGCTAATAGAATGCCTGAAAATATATGGGGCAGAGGAAAAACACCATCAGCTTCCTCAAAAATACAATGCGCAACTGGAATACAATACTTACAAGCTCTGGAATAAGACTAGCAGAGGTTAATATCAGGAGAGGGATCTTCCAGGGCGACTCAATGTCCCCACTACTCTTCGTAGTAGCCATGATTCCCATGACAAAAGTACTACAGAAGATGGATGCCGGGTACCAACTCAAGAAAAGAGGCAACAAAATCAACCATCTGATGTTCATGGACGACATCAAGCTGTATGGTAAGAGCATCAAGGAAATAGATACCCATATCCAGACTGTAAGGATTGTATCTGGGGACATCAGAATGGAGTTTGGAATAGAAAAATGCGCCTTAGTCAACATACAAAAGGCAAAGTAACGAGAACTGAAGGATAAAGCTACCAGATGGGAGCAACATCAAGCACTAGATGAGACAGGATACAAATACCTGGGAATAATGGAAGGAGGAGATATAAAACACCAAGAGATGAAGGACACGATCAGGAAAGAATATATGCAGAGACTCAAGGCGATACTCAAGTCAAAACTCAACGCCGGAAAATATGATAAAAGCCATAAACACATGGGCAGTGCCAGTAATCAGATACAGCGCAGGAATAGTGGAATGGACGAAGGCAGAACTCCGCAGCATAGATCAGAAAACCAGGAAACAAATGACAATACACAAAGCACTACACCCAAGAGCAAATACGGACAGACTATACATAACACGAAAGGAAGGAGGGAGAGGACTACTAAGCTTAGAGGACTGCGTCAACATTGAAAACAGAGCACTGGGGCAATATCTGAAAACCAGTGAAGACGAGTGGCTAAGAGTGCATGGGAAGAGGACTAATAAAAGTAGACGAAGACCCAGAAATATACAGAGACAGGAGAAAGACAGAAAGAACACAGGACTGGCACAACAAACCAATGCACGGGACAATACATGAGACCACTAAAAAGAACTAGCCAGCGATGACAATTGGCAATGGCTACAGAGGGGAGAGCTAAAGAAGGAAACTGAAGGAATGATAACAGCGGCACAAGATCAGGCCCTAAGAACAGATATGTTCAAAGTACGATAGACGGAAATAACATCTCTCCCATAGTAGGAAGTGCAATACGAAAAATGAAACCATAAACCACATAGCAAGTGAATGCCCGGCACTTGCACAGAACCAGTACAAAAAGAGGCATGATTCAGTGGCAAAAGCCCTCCACTGGAGCCTGTGCAAGAAACATCAGCTACCTTGCAGTAATAAGTGTGTACGAGCACCAACCTGAGGAGTGATAGAAAACGATCAGGCAAAGATCCTCTGGGACTATGGTATCAGAACGGATAGGGTGATACGTGCAAATAGACCAGACGTGACGTTGACTGACAAAGTCAAGAAGAAAGTATCACTCATTGATGTCGCAATACCATGGGACACCAGAGTTGAAGAGAAAGAGGAGGCAAAAAATTGATAAGTATCAAGATCTGAAAATAGAAATAAGAAGGATATGGGATATGCCAGTGGAAATCGTACCCATAATCATAGGAACACTAGGCACGATCCAAGATCCCTGAAAAGGAATCTAGAAAAACTAGAGGCTGAAGTAGCTCCAGTCTCATGCAGAAGAGTGTGATCCTAGAAACGGCACACATAGTAAGAAAAAGTGATGGACTCCTAAGGAGGCAGGATGCAACCCGGAACCCCACACTATAAATACCACCCAGTCGAATTGGAGGACTGTGAATGAGCAAAAAAAAAAAAAAAAAAAAAAAAAACAAAAAAAATAATAATAATAATAATAATAATAATGATAATAATAATAATAATATATAGTTTTTTCATTACATAGGTTATGTCTTCTTAAAATGATTCCTCAAGTAATAATAATAATAATAATAATAATAATAATAATAATAATAATAATAATAATAATAATAATAATATTAATAATAATAATAATAATATTAATAATAATAATAATAATAATTACAGTATTATACTGGAGGACAATGTTTAAGAATGATTTACTTTTAACAATGTTAGCTTGTCAGTAGAATTAGATTTTTTATTATAATACATCTTAATTAATGAAGGGATATATCTGTATATTTGTGTGTGTGTATTGCTGATAATCTGCCGATTATTTCCTGTAATGAAAAGTGTTTAAATGTGTTTTTATTTAATCAATAATTCACTCATATACATTATATACTCTACCCATTTAGGTGAATGTAAGTGAATACTTATATTATGAATAATAATTCATTCACTTCAAAAGGAGTATCTATTTAACTGGGTGTAAGTTGATACATATTTACATTCTAGAGGTCACTTATGTAAACAAAAACAGTATGTATTTAAGTGGATATAAATCAATGCATATTTATAACCTCGAGGTAATTTGTGTAAGCAAAGACAGTATCTTTTTAAGTGAATATAAGTCAATGCATATTTATATCCTCGAGGTCACTTATGTAAACAAAAGACGTCCCCAGATAAACGTATTATTAATCTCTCTGTTTAAACTCTCAATTTTGTTTTAGTTTTCGTAATGTTTAAGACGACAGAAACCAAGTCATCTTAATATTCTTTGTTCAGTGAACCGTTCTGTTCATTATCCCGGATCGTCGTCAGAAGCTCGTCAAATCTCACGGATGGAAGAAGAAGAAGAAGAAGAAGCTGTTCTCTTTGATTGCAGCGTCCCACGATTGCAACATTGCGAAGACAACAATACACCTTTTGCAATTAAGTCTGCCCTCTCTCTCTCTCTCTCTCTCTCTCTCTCTCTCTCTCTCTCTCTCTGACCTCCCAGCAATCCCATTGTTTCTCCGACGTCTCTCGGTTCTAATGACGTGATGCCAGGGAGATGATCTTCGCAAAGTCATTCAGGGGCGACGCCACGCCCCCTTCGATCTCAGCAGTGACGTAAATGATCTGCTAAGCGGGAGAGGACGAACACCTGCTCAAAGGATTGTTACTCCTTACTGCGAAGAAGAAGAAGAAGAAGAAGAAGAAGAAGAAGAAGAAGAAGAAGCAAAAGAAGAAAATTAGAAAAGAGCGAAGGAAAGAAGAAGAAAATCGTTGTGTCGAATTATTTATTTTTTCGAATGCATGAGAGGAAACCTGGTTGGAAAAGTACTACTGCTGCTACTGCTACTGCTACTGCTACTGCTACTACTGGAGGAGGAGGAGGAGGAGGAGGAGGAGGAGGAGGAGGAGGAGGAGGAGGAGAACTCAACCCAGACTCCTGCATTATATAACCAACAGTTTGAATAGATTGTGGTAGACTTATGATAATGCTAGTTTTCCCTAACAGGGCACAGATTGGTGTCAGTTTCCACCTCACTCAGTCTTGACATGTGAGTTTGCAACTTATCTTGTAAAACACGAAATATCACTTGTTGATGCGACAGGAGAATCACTATAAAGTCTTCATTTATGGAACCTGTCTTTAATTCCCCTTAATATTCTTCGTTTCTCATTACTTAATGAATTTTTAAACACACACACACATATATATAATGTATATATTGTATTTAAACTTATTTGTAATCATTGTGACGAAATAATAGTTAGTACCCTATGAATATACCAGATAGGTGATTCATTCAAATGCATCTCCTTATGGTATACATTATTAATTATATTTCAAGAATTTTAAAAGGGAATAATCTTTGGAACAGTTTAGATATGGTATTTTAGAGAGATATTAATTATACTTTATTTGTTCTTATACTTTAATCAATCAGGCGTTCTTATACTTTAATCAATCATTTATTCTATCTATTGTAAATTATAAATTTTTTTGTTTATTATAAGGGTCATTAATCAACTCCTCTACCTAACATAACATAATCAGGTAGCTTCCCTATTGTTAAGTCACTTTTATGTATACATTATTTTGAAAATATGTAATTTCTGGCGTTTTCATAGAATACTAAAGCCTTCTGCTCCTCACAAGGCATGACTCTTGCTTATTACGAACTCAGGTTGTTGTCCTAACTTTAGAAAAATATCAACAACTTCAATTTTTTCCAACGTCCTAGTTTGCATTCGCCAGTGGTAATCAAATCCATTGTTGTGTAAAACAGGTCACAGTGCTTTCGCCTGAGAACATGTTGACCTATAACCCACAACCGACTACGTGACTTCCTCTCATATGTTCGTCTGTCTGTATGTTAGTATGCTGAGCTAGCTTTGCTCTCCTATGATTTTGTAAATGCATTGTAACTCAGAACTCTACTTCCTCTCCTAGAATCAAGTTCTCTGAACCACACTTCTTGCCTCTACTCAAGAGATGTAGTTTCACAAATATATTGTTAAGTTTATCATCATGAGTTTGAAACGTCTTCGCCTTTATACCTAAAGAAGAAACTGACTTAAAAATTATCATCGCAATCGATGATACTCCGACGAGGATGGGAAGTATACAAACAGATACTTGCGTATAATGTCGCAGGTCTTAATAGCCCACAGGGCGCCTTGTTATACAAAGGCACAGCCCTACATATATTATATATATATATATATATATATATATATATATATATATATATATTATATATTATATATGCATGTTTATTTATATATTTATATATGTGTGTGTATTTATGAATATATATATATATATATATATATTAATATTATATTATAGTAAATATATTATTTCATATCCTTCAGGTATACCTTATATATATATACCAATGATAATCCCTCACTATAATATGTTCCAACCAAATTTTATTCCAATAATATATATATTTGACATCAACAAATTTCTAACTCTGAATCACGCGGGAAAAAAAACAGAAAAAACTCTAAAAATGTCCACCGACTCGAAAACACGAATCGAGGCAGCAGAATTGCACCCAATTAGAAGTAAAGAGACTTTTCCACATCTCTTGACAATTTCAATCGTTCTCTTTTTTTTTCTGTTGCAGTGGAACAGAACGTCAGTCAAGAGCTATGAAAGACTCGTTAGTTAATGAGAGTGAGGACATTTAGCGAATTACATTTAATCTTAGGGATGCTGAGAGTTATTGCTATATATATATATATATATATATATATATATATATATATATATATATATATATATATCCTTAATCTGCGTAGATATATTTGACTGACTCGTTGGAGATTCTAGATAATTATATGATTTGATTTGCAAAGGTAGGATGTCTGCTTTCTATTTATTATTGTATTTATATCTATATCTGGTTGAAAGGGTATTATTAACTGTTAAGCATAGGATAAGTTAGGGACTTTTAAGAATACAATTAGGGACTGACTTTTAAGAATAGGGTAAGTTAGTGACTTTCAAGAATAGGATTAAGGGCTGACTTTCAAGAATAGGAAAGTTAGTGACTTTCAAGAATAGGATTAAAGGCTGACTTTTAAGAATGGGTTGGGGTAGTTAGGTTGACCTCAGATAGGATTAGGGACAGAGTTTTTTAGAACTAGATAAGTTAGGGACTACCAAGAATAGGATTAGGGACTGACTTCCAAGACTACGATTGGGGAGTGACTTTTAAGAATAGGATAAGTTAGGGACTTCCAAGAATAGGATAAGTTAGGGATCTTCCAAGAATAGGATTAAGGGCTGACTTTTAAGAATAGGATAAGTTAGTGACCTTCAAGAATGGGATTAGTGACAGACTTTTAAGAATAGGATAAGTTAGGGACTTCCAAGAATAGGATTAGGGACTGACTTTCAAGAATATATATATCATATATACATATATGATATATATACGTATATATGACTTCCAAAAATAGTATTAGGGACTGACTTTCAAGAATAGGATAAGTAAGTGGCCTTCAAGACTAGGATTAAGGGTGATTTTTAAGAATAGGATAAGTTAGGGACCTCCAAGAATAGGATTAAGGACTGACTTTTAAGAATAGGAAAAGTTAGGGACCTCCAAGAATAGGATTAGGGACTGACTTTTAGGAGCAGGATAAGTTAGGGACTTCCAAGAATAGGATTAGGGACTGACTTTTAAGACTAGGATAAGTTAGGGACTGACTTTTAAGACTAGGATAAGTTAGGGACTTCCAAGAATAGGATTAGGGACTGACTTTCAAGAATAGGATAAGTTAGGGACTTCCAAGAATAGGATTAGGGACTGACTTTTAGGAGCAGGATAAGTTAGGGACTTCCAAGAATAGGATTAGGGACTGACTTTCAAGAATAGGATAATTTAGGGACTTCCAAGAATAGGATTAGGGACTGACTTTCAAGAATAGGATAAGTTAGGGACTTCCAAGAATAGGATAACTTAGGGACTTCCAAGAATAGGATTAGAGACTAACTTCCAAGACTAGGATTAAGGACTGACTTCTAAGAATAGGATAAGTTAGTGAATTCCAAGAATAGGATTAGGGACTGACTTTCACAAATAGGATAAATTAGTGACTTTCAAGAATAGGATTAGGGACTGACTTTTAAGACTAGGATAAGTTAGGGACTTCCAAGAATAGGATAAGTTAGGGACTTCCAAGAATAGGATTAGAGACAACTCCAATACTAGGATTAAGGCTGACTTCCTAAGAATAGGATTAGTTAGAACTAACTTCAAGTTACTAGATTAGGACTGACTTTCTAAGATAGGAATAAGGTTTAGTGATTCCAAGAATAGGGATTTAGGGTTACTGAACTTTTCACGAACTAGAATAAGGAATTTAGGGTGACTTCCAAGAAATAGGATTAGGGAGTGAACTAGGGAACTTCAGAATATATAAGTTAGGGACTTTCAAGAATAGGATTAGGGACTGACTTTCAAGGATAAGATAAGTTAGGGACTTCCAAGAATAGGATTAGAGACTAACTTCCAAGACAAGGATTAAGGACTGACTTCTAAGAATAGGATAAGTTAGTGAATTCCAAGAATAGGATTAGGGACTGACTTTCACGAATATGATAAGTTAGTGACTTTCAAGAATAGGATTAAGGGCTGACTTTTAAGAATAGGATAAGTTAGGGACTTCCAAGACTAAGATTAGGGACTGACTTTTAGGAGCAGGATAAGTTGGGGACTTTCAAGAATAGGGTTAAGGGCTGACTTTTAAGAATAGGATTAGTTAGTGAATTCCTAGAATAGGATTAGGGACTTACTTTTAAGAATAGGATAAGTTAGTGACCTTCAAGACTAGGATTAAGGGCTGACTTTTAAGAATAGGATAATTTAGGGACTTTCAAGAATAGGATTATGGACTGAGTTTTAAGAGTAGGATAAGTTGGGAACTATGAAGACTAGGATTAGGGACTGACTTATAACTTTTTAGGATAGAATAAGTTAGGGACTTCCAAGAATAGGATTAAGGGCTGACTTTTAGGAACAGGATAAGTTAGTGACTTTCAAGAATAGAATTAGGGACTGACTTTTAAGAATAGGATAAGTTAGGGACTTCCAAGACTAGGATTATGGACTTGCTTTCATATTCCAGTTTATTTTGCGTAGAATCTAAGGATTTACTTGTATTCTTTATCTTTCCTCTCTTCCCACCCCATCCCGACATCCTCTGGGGCGCCTGAGGCGTGTATTCACATTCACAAACACCTCAGATCCATCTCCGTCTTCCCCTGGGCCAGAGTAAGACGAGGAGGAGACTGAGAGAATGATGTTTTTAGGGCCCGTTCTTTGCTCTTTCCCCAGCCATTAGGTAGTGACGTTTCCTTGCGAAGGGATTATTCTTCTCACAGCCCGTCCCTCGTGTCTCTCTTAGAGTTCTTGCGTCAGGTAAAGGTGCTGCGGTCTGGGTCTCCTCTCTCTCTCTCTCTCTCTCTCTCTCTCTCTCAGCTAGTATAATTTCCCTAGACCTCAAGCCATCAGCCCAAATCCTCTGTTATCCTGGATTTCCAACGACGCTCCTCCCCACCCTTTCACAGACACACACACACACACACACACACACACACACACTTACTCACGCCCCCCTTTTCCTCCCATCCAACCCAGGCTAACCCACCCCACTCCACCAACCCCCCCAACCCCTC
>NC_061097.1:31786331-31793661 GCF_015104395.2 Macrobrachium nipponense
ACTTTCCCCCCATTACACAGCGCACATAAGAGAAAAAGAAAGATATATAATTCAATATCTCTCCCAAAACGGAATGTGTACCGTTACGAAATCTGCTACCGGAGCAAACCCATCGACCAGAAACGACCAGAAAAGAATCCCCTTACATGATACGTTCCCGTGAAATGCCATACTCAGCATCTACGAAAATAGTGCAAATCCCCGAGTAATCAACTTCAAAGGGGAAAATCCGCAACCGGACTCGTTACAGCAACGTTAGCAAAAAATCCACCTGTGAACACTTCAGGTGCTTCAAACTGCTGCACTGTCAAACTTGCAACGCCAGAAACTCATGATTCTCAAAAAAAAAAAATGTTCTATACTGAAACTACGTCAGCACATTCCACAGAACTATCTCTAGGATATGACCAAGGTGTTCAAAGATTGTTTCGAAAACATAATTCTCCCAAACGATACTGTCCAATTATATAAAAAAAATTATCACCTATTCGGGACAAAAAAACTACAATAAACTCACAATTCCATAATTATATACCACCAAAAAAAAGAAAGTCAACTCAAGGATTAATACCATCTTATATATATAAATCATCATCTTAATAATAACACCACTCCGGTGATATAAATATTTCTTCTATTTAATTAATGACCCCACGCCAAAAAAAATCATCCCGTTTCTCAGCTAAAGCAAAAAATTTGCCGTATTTCAACACGTACCTACGTAAAATATTAACCCTGAAATATTACGCCAAAACGCCGCAGATTTGCGCATAATAAGAAAAAAAACCTGTAGAAGGAAATAAAAGCGAGAAAAAAAAAAATGTGAAGGCATTCTGTCACCGAATCGCAAAAAACAGACAGCGAGAAAAAAAAGGAAAAAAAATGCAAGTGCGCGACAATATATTAATCACCACGACCAATTCTTTTCAATTTCGAGATATGTGTTAACTTCGACTGACCTGTTTGTTCATTTAAGACTACGAATCTGTTTCCAATTTTCTCTTCAATAACTTTAAAAGGACCTTCAAACTTTGGGCCTAGTTTGTAATTTAACTCATTTCTCACGTTAAGTTTTAAAAATACCTTGTCTCCGACCTTGATCTTGGGATCAGACGATTTACTATTACTCTTCTGTACCATATCTCTAGTTGTGGATTCGAGATTACGGCTGAGACATGCGTGTCTCTCTCTCGCCTCACCTGGATAACCAAACAAAGCTTCAAATTGGGACATTTTAATTGAATCACTGACCATAGTGTTAATACTATGTATAAAAACATTAATATATCTGTCCCAATTCTTATCATTACCACCTACAGTTTTTCTGAGAGCCTCGAGCACTTTCCTGTTTGCTCGTTCGCACAACCCATTTGCATCGGGTCTGTATGGAATAATAGTCACTTTCTGTATCCCCATGACTTCAGCTAAACATTCCAAGGTTTTGTTTACAAATTCCCTCCCATTGTCGGTTAATAGAACTTCGGGTGAGCCATATCTGCAAATGATACCATTGAAAAACGCTATGGCTACTTCTTCGGCCGTTTTATGCTTAAGTGGGAAAATTTCTACTATCGTTGTAAGTTCATCTATTATCACTAACAAGTACTTGTTCGCATATCTAGACCCACAAAAATTCCTCTGAAAAGGTCTACTCGGTATAGGATACGATCCTATTTTGCATGAAGTTGTCCTTGCAGGCTTACACGCGTTGCAGACAGTACAATTCCTTACGAAATTTTCCACATCTTTCCCCATATTTTTCCAAATGTATTTAGCACGAACCTCATCATACGTTTTTTCTATTCTCAAGTGAGGACTACCGAACCTGCAATGAACTATATCCAAAATCACTGGAATTAGGACCTTCGGAATTACGATGTGTCGTATCTCCTTTACTTTCACTGGTTCTCAACTTACATTTAATTTTCCTAACCAGTAGATTACCTTCTATCTCCAAACCCGAAAAATTTAACTTATAACGTTTCCTGACTGATTCCCCTCTTAGAAACGCTTTTGCATCTGCTAAAATCTCGTCTTCATCTTGCCTTTGCTCTATGAGAGGTATATCCCATTGTATGGTTTCGCTAGTGACTTGCGCGACTTGGAAACCTTCCGTGTCATGAAAACTCCTGCTGAGAGCATCAGCAACAACGTTAAATTTGCCCTCTATGTATTTGAGCTTTGCATCAAAATCTCTGATAGTTGAGAACCATCGAGCTCTTTTGGGCGACAAATCGGGTTTATTAAAAAGATCCAGTAATGGTTTGTGGTCTGTAAGAACTACTTTATTCCACATCAGTAACATTTTAAAATGAACTAAGCTCGACACTATTGCAAAGGCTTCTTTATCTATGGTGGCCATGGACTTCTCGTTGCTGCCCTTTGTCCTGAACTTCCTGCTATAAAAAGCTATAGGATGAAATTTCCCATCAAACTTTTGCATAAGGCAAGCACCTATACCTTCCTGGCTTGCATCAGTCGCTAATGTAAAAGGTTCCCTAAAATCTGGAAACTTCAAAACAGGGGGATTCATTAGCGCGTCCTTGAGCTTTTGAAAACTCTCTGCCTGGGGTTCCTTCCATTGAAATTGAACGTCTTCCCGCAACACATCAGTTAGGGGAGCTGCTATATTAGAGAACCCTTTTACAAACCTCCTAAAGAAACCAGCGATACCCAGGAATGACTTAATCCCTTTCTTTGATCTGGGGGTGCGAAAATTCGGTATTGCTTTGACTTTATCGTCATTTACTCTAACCCCTTCCTTAGATATGACGTGACCTGGAAATGTGATCTGCTTTTTCAAGAACGAGCACTTGGCTAGCTTGATTTTCAACCCCGCTAATCTAAGCCTCCTAAGTACTTCTGTAAGCACTTCCAAGTGTTGCGCGATCGTGTCCGTTGCGATCAGGATGTCATCCATATACACAAAAACATTTTTGCCCAATAACCCTTGCAAAACTGTGTTCACCGACCTGGTAAAAGTCATCGGACTGCCCGATAAACCGAAAGGCATTCGCGTAAATTCATAGTGTCCCTTGGGCACTGAAAAAGCAGTATATTCCTTGCTACTCTCACTAAGAGGGAACTGTAGGAAACCCTGCGCCAAATCAATTGAGCTATAAATATTATGTCACCGAATTTCAACAAAAAGATCTGGTATGCACGCGATTGGGTAGCGGTCAGGGATCATCTTCTCATTTAAACGTCTAAAATCGACGCTACACGGACAAGAACCGTTCTTTCTAGCACGCTAACAAAGGGAAAGTGTAAGGAGACACGCTGGGTCTAATGATTCCTTCTTCTTCCCATCTATTAACCTCTTTCTCTACCTGTTCTCTGATTTTGAAGGTATGCGATATGCAGGAATATAAATAGGTTTTGTGTCACTCTCCAAATTTACCTTATGTTCTAACACATTAGTCAACCCCAATTTATCACCTTGTATGGCTACCATATCCCCAAATTCTGCCAAGAGCCCGCTTTTCGCTTCAACGGTGTTCGCTATAATCCGCATTAGCTAAATGTTCTCTGAATGTTCGTTTCCTTGATTGCATTTCTGCCTCCGAAAACTCAGGTTTCCCCTCTACAATAGCCTCTGAACCACTATCACAACTCCAATCTTGGAAATCCAATATATATATGTTTTTCTGGTATCTCCTAACTGTATCATTCAGTTTAGCAACTCTAACCACGTAAACCCATCCTTGGATACACTGTTCACCGATGCCGTGCTAACAATCCCTCTAAGCTTTTCGCTATTTTCAATAACACACACATCTGTGGGTTTTCTCATTTCCTTCAATTTAACTTTTACCAGTCTTTGAACCTGGTAGTAACATAATATCTTCAGATAAAACACCTCTATATTTGTGGTTAGTACCTCCCCTTTCCACCACCCCATACACATTACCACCCTCAGTATCATCCCCAGCAATGTTAGTATCAGAAATAACATCCATATTAGTATCATCACCACCATTGTTATCTCTGTGAACTCTGATAGAACCCCTGTAATCATTTCCCATATCACCAACGTGTGTTTTAATATTACCTTTCTCCATAACATTCATATCACCACCATTAATACCACCGAGCACATCTCTTTCAATAACCCCCATGTCCTCCATTCTATTCACGTCCTCATATGGTAGAAAATTACCTGGTATCCCGACTGTTATCCTATTAGCACCCGCATGGATCAAAATCTTGTGTCTTCTACAAGCAGGATGACCCAGCAAAAGTTTATTGCCCAACGTAATTCCTTTCATTACCAAAAATGGTTCTGTTAACACTCTGTCACCGAGAGTAAACTGTACTTGAACACAACCCAGGGTATTTAATCTATGGGCTTGCACATCACACACCGTCTCCGTTGAGGGTTGCAAAGGGTAATTGGAAAAAATGGATTGATACAGATTATAGTCCATTAGATTTATTGAAGCCCCCGAGTCTATAAACACCGAGATATCCACATCCCCTACTGTTCCATAGACTATAGGCTTGGGCTCTGGTGCATCCCCCACAAGACCACAATGGCATTTACCAATCACCTGTACCCTTTTTGTTGATCGGGCTTCCAAAAATTTTGCCGATCCCTTTGCCCTCTGGTTTGGCCTGCCTGAGAAGTTCTCACATTATAATTACCAGAACCTTGAGGTGTAGGTCTCGCATCTCTCCGTATCTGAGACGGACAAGACTGCCAATAATGATCAGTACTTTTACACATTCCACTATATTTAACCCTACACAATTTCTTTGGATGCCCTGGTTTATTGCAGTTGAAACAGCGCAACTGCTGTTGCTTTGATCGATCGATCTTTTGTTATACTCAACTTTTTCGCACAGACGAGAAGGAGAAAATTCCGTGTCTCTTTGTACTCTATCCCTCGGGCTTGTCCTGTTAAAAATTGTGCTATCTACAGTGGGACATTTAGACCTGTGTTTATCTATTTGGGTATAAAGTAATTCTTCGTCTGAAGTAGGTTATATCTTTTCATCAAAGCTATCCACTATCGCATCCGGTACCTCGTGCAAGAGCAGGGAAAAATGGATCAGTTTATGAATATTATTTAGAGAGATTATCCCCTGTAACCCATTCAGATGTTTTCAATTTTCCTACCCAATCCGCCACTGCATCAAACAGTTTTGAACTATGTTCTATTAGACTATTAGTGCCCTTCCGTAGTTTATAAAGACTCTGAAGGTCCCTCACCATATCTCCGTGTTCCTTTGAGCCATACGCTGTTTTCAAAAATGCTTGTAAGTCCGTCCAGGTATGACCTTTTGTAAATTGGAAACTCCTTGAGCGGTGGGAGAGGTCTCCCTTATTGAAATCTAGCAAAGCTTTCACCTCTCTAAATACCCTCTACATCGTCTACTATATTCTTTCCCGCTAATAATTATTAACTCTTCAATAAAAGATATTTTCAGGCTGTGATAGTATGCATCTACAATGCTCTGAATGGACTAACGCCCCGCACTAATGTTAGTCACGTGATGTAGTAGCGTCGAAGTGTTTTTTAGTATCCGTCAATTTTTTCCCTGTTTCTCGAAAGCTATTTGTTCTATAAAGCTTCCCCGATCTCAATAACATCAATGTATTATTATACACCCAAACTCATCAAGCAAAATTAAAACACAAATTTCCCCTCCAATAATGGATGACAAAAGGCAAACCCGCCCAACGCCCAATACATAAAAAATAATAATCCCACGAAAGCATCAATAACAAAAAAAAAAAAAAAAAAAAAATAGGGAGGGGATAGAAAAAGAAAAAAGAATTCAAAATGCTTGCCAATCAATTCGCCTTGGCAACCGCGTCTGTTCCCAGTTCTCTCTCTCTCTCTGGCACGACTCACAACAAAATCTTCGCTCAAGTAAATTCGCCACAAACAAACACAACAAGGAACATGAACAACCAACAAAACAGTAAAAAAAAAATAAGAAAGAAAAACTCAAAAATACACTCACGTCTTCATACGACCGGAAACCGAATTCGTAAACACACCGCAAATATGTGTGAACTGCGAAACACTTTAATATGTCGAAAATTAAACTTTTCCTTTTCACGTTTTAAAACACTATTATTCCAGAAAATCAAGAGGATGATACTGACTTAGCCTGAGAGACGAACAGCTTACCTCTGGCCGACCCATTGAATCAACAAAAAGAGCCCCGAGTTGCCTGTGTGGAATAGATTAATAACCCCTTTTTCCTACCAAAAAAGAAAAGACCCCCTCCATCCAACTGGTCACCCGTCTCTTCGGAGCGTACCTACAGCTTATAAAATATATAAAAAGCCTCTTAAACTGCTGCCACCACTGTTCCTAACCCCCTTGTTCACTAAACTACACAAACTGGAAACTCTTACCTGTAGTCAGTAGTGCCCTCTGTCTGCAATCATGTCATTAGGCTATTAAGATCTCATAAGTACAAAAATATACTATTTATTACCCAAAGCAGTTGATTATAAAATAGGACAAAATGATTAACAAGTCATAATGGCAGAAAGCCTAAAACTGCACATAAAGAAAACCCATAAGATAACATTCTACCCTCCTGACTAAGAATTCTCTCCCATACCCAAAATGTCAATAAGTACATCGTATTAGTCAGGTTAGAGATTCCCGTCTCTAAATTAGCCATGGAATAGGACCCATCTGTAATAAAGATAATAAGGCATAAAAGATATATATCACACACATCACTCTTTTCGAAGTATTCACGTAAAGAGAGTATTTCACACTTCTCTCTCTTTTTCAAAGGTAGCGGTTTTCTAAGTTTTTACAAAATATGTCCTACCCTTATGATGGGGCGTTCTCTCCCGACGCTCGGCGTGTAACACCTCTTAGCGTTCACCTGAAAAGAATGTGACTTTCGCAAGTGCCTTGCGACTATTAGGCCTGTAACATTCCGATACAAACGAAGAATGTACACGCCTCTCGCCACCGGGTGAGTGATCTCTAGGTTAAACTGCTTGCGTATTCAAATTCCTTTCCCATGTAAGCTGGCTCTACAGTTCAGCCTGTCTCCAAGCGAGAAGTGATATGTGACTTCACTTGACATTACATTGGCATTTTAAACATATTAATTATTGCCCCTCTTTTCATCTGACATATATATATATATATATATATATATATATATATATATATATATATATATATATATATATACATATATATTATATATATATATATATATATATATATATATATATATATATATATATATATATATATATATATATGTGTGTATATATATATATCTTTTATATATATATATATATAATAGATATATATATATATATATATATATATCATACATATTG
>NC_061097.1:31794161-31819161 GCF_015104395.2 Macrobrachium nipponense
TTACGTATAGGTACAGTTAGTTATTTGTTTATCACTTTCGTTTGAGTTGTGCTGGTTGGAAAAAAAAATTCAAAAAAAAAGCTTATTGAGATGGCTTTGTTTTCCTGTCCGTCCGCACTTTTTCTGTTCCGCTCTCATCGGATTCTTCTGCTTAACGACAACTACTCAGGCATAGAGAGGCCTGGCAAATTGGTTATGTTGATCATCCACCCCTCCAACCATTCGAAGACAAAAATACCGAAAACTGCCAGGCCCTTCCCTTAACCACTAGGAGTTTCTCTTAAAAACTACGGTGAACCTTAGGAGGGCTGCAAATTAGGTAATGTTGAATGTCCACCCTCCAATCATCAATCAGTACCAAAATTGCCAGCTCTCCCTAGCCTCAAGAGCGTTTTTTTCTCTTATTTAATGGTTAAAGGCTATTGAAATCATTCTATTGGCAGTTGCTGATTCGGTACCAGCATCCATAGGACCACCATCGGGACCGTGGCTTGAGTCTTTCATGGCTATGGCTTAGAAAGTTTTATGGGCCAGTTGGCTGAGGCGGCTTACCACCTGGAGTTTTTAATTTTGCTTATAGATTAATTTGCAATCGTTTTGTTTTAAACTGAGGCATCCAGTTTATTTTTAATGTGTCAATTACGTATTATCTTAAAGTCTTTATTGTTTGACTTCTGTTTTTTTAGTATTAATTTTGGAATATATCAAACTGACAACTCCCAATTTCGGTTGGGGATGGGTTTACCCTTGCTGGTGAAAAAATCCCTCAAAAAAACGTCAAGAAACAATAACGTTAAACAAACAAAAACCTATTGCCATGTTAAACGATAAAACCCTAGCCAAAGAAATTAATTGGATGGAAACGAACTGAACGAGATACACAACAAGGCCCACTTGAGGGAAACTTCGTTCACAGTTACGAGATCTTGTGACACGGTGGAATAAACTGCCAACCACGAAGTTGATCAAACAGTAACAGTTTACAAAGAAAGCTAGGACAAATTCACTTTAGGACAAAACGTGGTGAATGCACAGTAAAAACCTTGCTCCCTACAGATAAGTAAGCACACAATATCAGCCTCGGATGGATTAAACAAGTCTTTGAGAACATTCCTTAAAATTCCACCTTTTCTGCTAACTCCTTGTAAATAGTTTTGTCAGTGAATGGAAGGCCCTTTGTAGAGATAAATTCTTAGTGCCAAGTGGAATAGCACTCGCTGATTCTCCAAATGTTCATTCCTATATAAAAGCTTTACTGACAGAATTTTGTGCAAGCACTATTAGATGAATTAGGAACTATGAAAATAAAGAAAATTTCTTATCATGTTTTGTCTTCCCAGTAAGAAATGTTTTGTATTACAAGTTTTTGAATAGGATTACTTTTATACTTTTAATCCAAGCCTTCTTTAGGAAAACGCCATCGGTTTAAACTTAAAGTATCTAGAACTTACTAAAATTTTCTAACGATATATATAAATATATATATTTACAAGCAATTTTAAAAACTGAAGTATAAGGAAGGAATATTTCTAATGTTCTAGAAGCTTCTTTGAGAAGCAAAAATTAATTTTTGATTTATTTAGTTACTTATTTTATTTGTTTACTAGAATTCATTTACGCATTTATTTATTTAATTATAGTTTATTTTATTTATATTTAATTTATTTATTTATTTTATTTATTTATGTATTTTTTATATTTGTTTGTTTAATTGATTTATATTTTTAATTGATTTATTTATGTATTTTTATATATTTGTTTAATTATTCATTTATCTATATTTATTTATTTAATCTTATTCTTTCACCCTAAAACAAACATTGTAGATAGTGTTGGTTGCTCTACGACTCCCTATTAAAAGAAAAGAAACAACCTTTGTCTAGTTTTCGTATGCCAGAACAAATCACATACCGACCACGTCACAGCATCTTCATGCCCTTTATTTAACAACAAAATAGTCAAAACCATAAAAAGAAAAGACAACTTGAAAAGCGCATTATCAAACCCTTAATTTCAGAAACCTCCTTGCCAAGGACCATTCTATCATCATGGAGCCTTCAAAGATCCGCCCAGCCACTCACGCCCCCCACCCCCGTCGCTAAACAAAAACAAAAAACGAGTGTTTTACCGCCCGCAAACTTCGAAACCGTTCTTGGGTAAACAGATTAGTTCAAATATTGTTGTTTACACAACAACGTGAGTGTCTCGCGGGCGGAGAAGACGTTGTAGTTGGGAGAGGTATAAAGCAAATAGTCATGATGTAAACGTTTTGAGATAATTAAGTAGGTTTGTTGCTAGGTTTTCTTTTCGTTGAATTAATTTTTGAGGAAAAATTAGGTTTCCTTACCAATTTTCAAATTTTCAAAGTTTGCTGGGCCGTAATTGCTAACCACTGTATTTCCTTGAATTACAGAACAATGAAATATTGACTGTATTTACCTCCATCGAGTAACCAGGGATACTAAAGTCACCTAAAACAAAATTTAGGTTCGGAATATATCAATAGCTTTGTTGCATGGAAAAGCACAAGTGGTATAGCTAAGTATTGGCAATAAAATTATTCATTTCTTTGGCTTGGCTTTTCAGCAATGTGTTCCTGAATTACCAGATGAAATAAATATTGGGACTGGACTTTAACTTAAACATCTGGTAAACAGGGAACTAAGTCACATAATTGTTAGGTTCGGATATATTCAAGATTAGCTCCTGTTGCATGTAAAGGAAGTGTGATTATCTAAGGTATACGAGAAAGTATCTTAACTTGGCTTTTCAGAAGATGAATTTTGAGGAAAATTTAGTCATCCTACATACTCTTAAAGTTGCATGAGCCTGATTCTTCGCCATTGTATTCCTGAATTACAGATAAATATTGACTGTATTTATTCCATTCTCTAACCACGGGATTACAGGCACATAATTAGGTTCAAGATATATCAATAGCTTGGTTGCATGTAACGAAGTGTGTAGTTATCCTAATAAATAACAATAAAAAATGTTACGTTACGGGCTTTCCAGAAAGTAATTGAGAATCAGTCACTCATGTTCTTCCGAGTTGCTATGCCCTAATTCTGACTCCATGTACTCTTTCTCACAGAATTAGCGAAATATCCCACTGTATTTATTCTATCCGTAATTTAGGGCAGGTAACCAGTCATATAATTAGTCAAAGAAACACAGGAATTAGTCCTCAGCTAAGATTTGCTCCAAAATTAGTTTATGTAAAGCTAGTTAGCAAGATAGTATAAAATAAATCTTCAATTTCTTATTACCTTATTAAAAAAGAATAATTTGTAATTGTATGTATTGGTTTCTCAACATCTTGCAATTGTAACTGGAGTAGACGACCAGACTGTGTAAGGTATACAAGAGTGTGGGAAAGGTTCCAAACAACGGTTCTGTTGTATCTACCAACGTAGCCCTCCTTTCGGATGGCCAAAGGGTATATACTAATTTATAGTTAGGATAAATACCAAAACTAACCTAAAGAGCAATTTATTGCACCTTTTAAATTGACAAGAAAAATATTATCGTATCTTGACTACGGAAGGGAATTTGCTAGCTTGAGGAGGATGGGGGTATTATAATACGAATTTATGTTTGCTAAAATGCATTTTCATGGGAGGTACCCGTGAAATTTGTTTATTGTATGAATGGTGTTATATATATTATGTCATATGTTATAATATGTATATATTTATCTACTATAGATAATAAAGTAACAAGGCAAACAATTTTTTTTTCCCCCCCAAAAGGGGGCCCCAGCCAAAAGCCCCCCGGAAACCTTATACAGCTTTAGCGAATACGCCTTCCTCCCAAGGTAAATAAGCCTTAGGAACTGTTCAGCCGTCAAAAACAAAGGAATTGAAAGAATCCTGATTGCAGACCCCTGACGGTGCAAAAAATGTGCCTTTCTGGGAGGACAGTTCTCGATGAAGCCAACGCCTGGAAGCAGACTGGATCTGAAGTTTTTCATTTGTTCTATTATTCCGCTTCCTCCTTCCTCCTCCCCGCTTCCTTTCCTTACCTTGCCCTTCTTCTTCCTCGCTTCTTCTTCTTCTTCTTTCTTCTTCACTTCTTTTTTCTTCTTCTTCTTCTTATTCTTCTTCTTCGATTTTGTGCTCGTTTGGCCGGATGGATTCGACCTCGCCAGAGTTTCGAATTGAAATTTAATCATATCCTTTCAATTTTCGATGTTTTTGGTTTTGGAGGGTAGTCCATTCAGCGGCGAGGGATTCGCCCTCTCTATCCCTGCTCTCGCTCTCTCGCCCTCTCTCTCTCTTCTACTCTCTCTCTCTCTCTTCTCTCTATCTTCAAACATCTTAACGTTGAAGATGTTTTATTTTAGATCGGTCCAGACAATTTTTGGTTAAATAACTTCGTATTTCCCATAAGGTTTGCTATTTCCGTTGTTTTATATTTTTTTTATATTTAATTCAAAAAGAAATAAAAGTCAGAAATCTGGGAGGATTATTTTTATTTTTGTGAAAGCGAGCACAGCTCTCCAAAGTGCATTATCCTGGAACTTTCCTTTTTGCCAAAGATACAGAAAATATCTGGAAAAAGATTATAGCGTTGTCACTGACTATCGAAATAAAACATTAGACAACGAAATCCCAGGTAAATTTATGTCTTTGCCCATTTCCTTTCTTCCACTCCAAACGCTTTCTTAATGGATTTCCTTCTCGCTCTCTCTCTCTCTTCTTCTCGTCGTCTCTCTTCCTCTCTCTCTCTCGCTCTTCGCTCTCTCTCTCTCTCTCCCTCTCTCTCCCCTCTTCCTCACTCCTCTGAGTAGTAAGCCATCTTGCGTTGGTGAGGGACGTACCCGCCGTGAAAGTCAGATTAATCAAACAGATATCAACAAGGTTTAAACATACCGTCTAAGGAAAGTTTGAGAAATAAAATCTAGAAAGTCTTCGTGGGAACTCATCGGTGGGATAAGATTGACTGAGGTTGAAAATAGTAGGCATAAAGCGTCTTCTAAGTTAGTTTATCAAATGTTAATACTATAAATCAGAACAACGATGGGCCAGTAAGTTCCAACTGGCTGGGAAGACGGTGGGCGTAATTTGGCGTGTTTTAGCAGATTCGGCAATTACGATGAGGGTAGCAGGAAGGGGAACCTGGCATTTCTCATCGATGAAAATCAAGCAATCGAGTCCCCTAAACCAAAAACCAAAAGATTCACAAAAGCAATTTCAATAGATATATTAGAAAGGGATCTCATGAGAATCCAGCCATTTCAAAAACTGGAACAAACTCTAATGGAAAACATCTTGAACAGAAAATAATGTTGAAAGAAGTTCAAGAATTACAAAAAAAATCCAAGTTGGTCACAACGAGACTCATATAGAAAGAAAATAATACAAATAAACTCCAAACATATTCCGACAAAGAAAATGAATAAGGTGAATCTTAGTGCAATATCCTAATTCGCCATGCAAATATTAGGAAAAAGAATGCCAAAAGCATGCGAAACTGTGTAAGGTTTAAGGTTGATACGCATAGTTCAATCCACCCAAAACCCATAATCAGGAAAATGTGCTGCAAGTGCAACAATTCCGACCCAATCCCAGCAGTGCGTGGGAGGAAATAACAAAGATTTGAGAAAAGGAAAAATACAAGAATTTTTTGTTCAAACCTATGTCTATCAATGGATTAGACAATGTTATTTAAAACTCAACGATTGAATGTTACAACAAATAGTCCTTGAGGATGGAAGAAGAAGGAGGCAAGGAGGAAGAAGTAAGAAGGAAGAAAAAGAAGAAGGAAAATCGGGAAAACGGAAGGAAGTAAAACAAAAATGAAAATGACAGAAAAAAATTAAGGGAAAACAAAAAAAGGAAACAATATAAAAAGTTATGGAATGCAGAGATACTCATTGAATACTACAATTATGAGGCAATAAAGCAAAAAGAGCATTACCTACGAAAGAAATTAAATTACGAGTTATGACACAGAAAAGCAAATCTCCCGAAGAGGGCTCTTATCCCAGATCTACATTAATGACGGGATAAGTAGGAAAAAATAGCACAAGAAAGACAAAAATCTGCAACCTTTTGAAAAAGAGGGAATTGCACAGATTTGGAGAAAGATGTTACTACAAACATCCCCTAAGATAATGTCAAAACTATTGAAATATATGGGTAAAGTGGGCATACCTTAGATGGATATGGGGATGGATTGCAGAGATCTTGCATCCAAAAATATGTAAAAACCTAAAAGAACGGAAAAAAAGGGATGTAAGTTCGACAAAAAAATGCAAAATATATGCCACCCACGGTAGCCAAGAATCATTCAAAATCAAATAAATAACCAACCAAGTAATAAAATCCAAAAATAAGAAAGAAAACAATAAAATAAAGACGAGAAATCAAGAATATCAGGTTAAAAGAAGAAAAAGCAAACCTACCAATTGAGATATGCAGAGGTGTCTAGCAAAAATCATTTCAAAAGGCATCAGCTCCGAGAATTCTAACTCAACAGAGAATAAAACTGTAATTTATTATGCAAGGAGGATAATTGCAGAAACGGAGAAAGAAGGAGGAAAATTGCAGACTTCAGGACCACAAAATGAATTAATTATGATGAAGGAAGAATCAAATATTATGGAAAATTTGCGGATTTTTTAATGTTCAAGAAGTTTCTGGAAATGAAAAAAAGAAACAACGAAAGAACCAAGGAACAAAGGAAAGACAATGGCGGGAAAATCCTTATTACTACCAGTATTAAATGAAGGAGAAAACACGCAAACCAACATTACGTGTATGAATGGCGCAGGGTGGGTTTAGTTTACGAGTTAACTCAAAAAGAAAAATAGGAGTACTTAGAAAACGAACTAAACCCAAAAAATGAAAAGAAAATAGATATAATGGAATATAAGTGAAACCTGGTTATTCCCAAGAAAGGACTCGGGAATATGATCAAATCAAAAAAAAGTGGGTTCCAAACTTATAGATCAGATTAGAAAATAAAAATTAGGAATCAAGGGGAACCGCAATAAATATGGAAAGGAAACAAAAACAAAAAAACAAGGAAAATAAAAAATATAGAGAAATAAAATAGTAAACTCAAGAAATGTTGAACTAATAGCCGGCAGAAATTTTGAATCTGAAAAATTGCCATGAAACATAGTTAATATATAGACCTACCTAATACTAAAGGAAGTTTGAACTTAATAATTGAAAAATTGGTAATGAATATATGTAGAAAATCACCAAAGGGACTGCGGACTATTCTTTCCTATCTTGGTGACTTCAACTTTTCCTTTCCGTAGAATGGACAAAAGAAACGAATAGGAGATTGTGGTTTGACTTTACTAACATATACAAAAAAGAGAGTAATAGTAATAGTACTGCAGCAAGATAAGAAGGCAATTTGAAAAAGCTATGTTAGATATGCTATCTATGGAATAAACAACATTCAACAAATAAAATCACCATGCCAACAAGGAAAGGGAAAAATACTTTAGACCTAGTATTTGTTTGTGAACGAGATGAATTATGTTAGAAAGAAATAATAGTTTATAATGCCGAGTAGTTTCCAGGACCATAAATGTCATAGAATTACAACCAGTTCATTCCAAAGCAAGTGAAAATAGAGATAAGCAAAGAAATGGAAAAAGTGGGTAAGGATAATGGCAAAATACAACTTCATACAGTAAAAATTATAAAATGGTCAGAAATTAAATGGAAGAATTAAAACAAAGATTGCGGATATCATTTTCGTAAAAGTGATGACATAACGGGTAGAAATACGGAGATAATTTATATAAAATATTGGAGAAAATAGTGGAAAAATAGTATACCGAAGAAGAAAAAGTTAAAACATCATTTTCATGACATAACCAAGAAGAACAGATAAAGGATCTTGTTCCAGAAAGAAAATTCAGAAAGTTGGAAAAAAGGTCTTGGCCAAAAGAAAAAAATGCATGGAAAGTTATAGAACTAAAAAATTAAGATAGAAAATGCAGAACAAAAGATTATACAATCAAAAAGAAAATGAAAAACGGGACTTGGAAGAAAAAACCCTAGTTAAAATATCAAGCAAAACCCCAAAAACTATTATACTCATATGCGAAGAAGGAAGATGAATAAAAGAAGAATAGAAATAGGCCCTCTCAAGGCAATTGAAGGGAGATTGAACGAATTGAAAAAAAGGAAAATTTGCAACATACTTGGGTCAGAAACGATATAAGAGAGAATCTTCACCCCTAGAATAGATAATGAAAGATAATGATATTAAGAAGTAAGGGAAGAAAATAGGTGGAATTTTATTTGCTGACAATAGAAAATTAATGAAAGCTGATATTGTTGCAAGGCAATTAATGATAAATTAAAAAATGGAAGCTGCGCAGGGCCGGATGGAGTCCCTGCTATTTTTGCTTAAAGAAAGTAGTTCATTGCTATCGCCAAAGCCACATTGCCAATAAATTATTAAGACCAAAGTGTAGATACAAGGCAAGAGTATGTATGAGCACCAAATTAGCATAATATCACCCCTACTTTCCAAAAAAGTGGCATCAAGAACTAGAGGCAAGTAATTTATGGCCTGTGAGTCTACAAATCACATAATTATGAAACGTGTTGAAATGGGATGAAAGGGTAAATGAAAAGCAAAAATATGAAACATTTAAATAAAAAATAATTTGGTTTAATATAGGACAAACAACCGGTTTTCGTAACCCGGAAAAAGTACCCCAACCAAACAAACCCAAACTGTTAGTTCCACTCGAGAAACATGATTCAAAAATATGAAAAAGTGGAGGAAATGAAAAACCAGATGTGTGGGTTTATTTAGACTTTGCTAAAAAGCTTTTGCCACAAAGTAGACCATAATTATTAGCACACACAAAGAAAAAAAGGAAAATTAGGAAAACACAATATTCGTAGATAATAAATAGGAAGATGGTTAAAAGAATTTTTCACACAAACAGAAAAACAGATAGTTATTGCAAATCGACGGAGAAGAAATCGGCATAAAACCAAATCCAAGGTAAATATCCGGTCCATTGCCACCATAAGGTACAGGTGCTAGCTGCAATATTGTTTGTTATTCCATTTGATTGAAGACATATAGACAGTAATGTTAAGGATTCGGTAGTGAGTAGTTTCGTTGATGACACAAGAATAGTAGAGAAATTACTTGTGATGAAGATAGGAACGCTCTACAAAGAGACCTTAACAAAGTATATGATTGGGCAGAGGTAAATAGGATGGTATTTAACTCTGATAAATTTGAATCAATAAATTATGAGACAGAGAAGGAAAGCTATATGCATATAGGGGACCTAATAATGAGACAATCACAAATAAGGAAGCAGTTAAAGACCTTGGTGTGATGATGAATAGGAACATGTTATGCAATGATCAAATAGCAATTCTGTTGGCAAAAGTGTAAAGCAAAAATGGGAATGTTGTTACGGCACTTCAAAACAAGAAAAGCTGAACACATGATTATGCTTTATAAAACATATGTTCGTAGTCCGACTTGACTATTGGCAATATGATATGGTACCCACACTATCAAAAGGATATTGCACAATAGAGAGTGTACAAAGGTCCTTTACAGCTAGAATAGAAGAAGTTAAGGACCTAGACTACTGGGAAAGACTACAATCCTTAAATTATATAGTCTAGAAAGGAGAAGAGAACGCTAAGACATGATAATTCAGGCATGGAAACAGATAGAAGGAATAACAGAAAAATATCATGGAACTAAAAATATCAGAAAGAGCAGCAGAGGTAGATTAATAGTGCCCAAAACTATACCAGGAAAAATAAGGAAAGCACCACAGGACAATTAATCCACTACGCACCAGCATCGATAATGCCAGCGTCTATTCAATGCGTTGCCAGCTCATCTGAGGAATATATCAGGAGTGAGCGTAGATGTGTTTAAGAATAAGCTCGACAAATATCTAAACTGCATCCCAGACCATCCAAGATTGGAAGATGCAAAATATACCGGAAGATGTAACTAGCAACTCTCTGGTAGACATTAGAGGCGCCTCACACTGAGGGACCTGGGGCACCCGAACGAAACTGTAAGGTCTGTAAGGTAGGTAAGGTCAGCTGTGATTGTATTTATTTTCGACGTAGAGGCTCTCTCTCTCTCTCTCTCTCTCTCTTCTCTCTCTCTCTCTCTCTCTCTCTCAAAATAAACTGCCTTTTTTGCAAAAGCTAATCCTCTCTTCTCTCTCTCTCTCTCTCGTCTCTCGTCTCTCTGCTCTCTCTCTCTCTCTCTCTCATCTCTCTTATCGCTAAAAATTGACTTTCTTGAATATGTTTCATGAAAATCCCCCCCCCCCTCTCCTCTCTCTCTCTCGTCTCTCTCTCTCTCTCTCCTCGTCTCTCTCTCTCTCTCTCTCTCTCTCTTGAAATAAACTCTGCCTTCTCACAAAGGCCAATCCCTATTTTACGCAGGTTCTGTTATAACCCTCCCCAACTCTCTCTCTCTCTTTCTCTCTCTCTCTCTCTCTCTCTCTCTCTCTCCTCTCTCATCTCTCTCTCTCTCTCTCTCTCTCTCTCATAAAGTCCTTAAGGAATTAATACGTAAAGAACGAAGCCAGGTGATAATCTTTCCACCGTGTAAATGGCCCCACCGCCATTCAGGGAGGAAAACTCGATAACGTCACCCAGAAGTTTTTACAAAGTCGTTTCTTCCTAGTTGCTGATTCGGCGGTTTCCTATATTACATTTCAAGGAACTTTTGGTGTTTCTGCAGAAGACGTTGGGTTAAACGTTTTATTGTAGATACACTGAACTCTCGTGTTTTTTTTTATTGTGTTGCACGTTTGTCTTAACATGAACTGAACTCTTAGGTTCTTTATCAAAACGTTGTGTTAAATGTTTTTGTTCAGCTGCAAGGAACTCGTAGTTATTATTATTATTATTATTATTATTATTATTATTATTATTATTATTATTATTATTATTATTATTATTATTAATTTCTTACAAAATCTTGGTTTAAACGTTTGTGTTCAGATTCAATGAACTTATGGGTTTCTGAAGAAAACGTTGGAATAAACGTTTTAGTTTGAAAGAACTAAACTGTCAGGTTTTTTTAAAACAAAATGTAAGATTGAACGTTTAATTTCGATACAAGAAACCCTGATAATGAAGTTTGTAAGTCTGTTTTCTTGAATGTTTGTGTTCAGATGCAAGGAACTTGTAGCTTTTTTAATAAGACGTTGTGTTAAACTTTTTAGTGCAGATGAACTGAACTCTCAGCTTTTTTAACACAAAACGTTAGATTGAACGTTTAATTTCGATACAAGAAACACTGATAATAAAGCTTCCAAATCTGTTTTCTTGACTGCTCTCTCTCTCTCTCTCTCTCTCTCTCTCTCTCTCTCTCTCTCTCTCTCTCTCTCTCTCTCTCTCTCTCTCTCTCTCTTTCTCTCCTTCTCTTAAAGAGTTTGACACAATAATAGAAAAATTGGATGATAAATGTAGAAATCACAAGGGCTGGACTATTCTCTTGTCTGGAGACTTTAACTTTCCTTTCGTAGACTGGAAAGAACGAATAAGAGATTGTGGTTGTACTTATACATATAAAAAATAGAGTAATAGTAGTGCAGAAGATAAGAGGCAATTCGAAAAGCTATTAATATATGCTACTAGAATACAACATTCTACAAATAAATCACCTGCCAACAAGAAAGGAAAATACTTTAGACCTAGTATTTGTGAACGAGATGAATTATGTTAAAGAAATAATAGTTTATAATGCGAGTATTTCAGACCATAATGTCATAGAATTAACAGTCCATTCCAAAGCAAGAGAAAACAGAGATAAACAAGAGATGAAAAAGTGGAAAGGATATGGAAAATACAAATTCTACAGTACAAATATAAAATGGTCAGAAATAAATGAAGAATTAAACAAAGATTGGGATAACATACTCGAAAGTGATGATATTCAGGTAAATACGGATATATTACATAAAATATTAGAGAAAATATTGGATAAATATATACCGAAGAAGAAAAGTAAGCATCAGTCATGCTTACCTAGAGACAGAAGGACCTTGTTCCAGAAAATCAGAAAGTGGAAAACAGGTCTTGCAAAAGAAAAAATGTATGGAAAGTGATGGAACTAAAATGTAAGATAGAAAATGCAGAACAGAAGATTATACAATCAAAAGAAAATGGAAAACGGGACTTGGAAGAAAAAACCCTAGTAAATATCAAGCAAAACCCCAAACTATTGTACTCGTATGCGAAAAAGATGAGTGAAAGAAGAATAGAAATAGGCACTTTAAGAAATGAAGGGAGATTAACGAATGAAAAAAAGGAAATATGCAATATATTGGCAGAAAGATATAAGAGAGAATTCACCCATAGAATTGATAATGAGGATAATGATACAGAAATAAGGGCCAAAAATAGTGAATATTTATCAGACATAGATATTAATGAAGCCGATATTGTGCAGGCTATTAATGAAATCATAAATGGATTAGCAACTGGACCTGATGGTGTCCCTGCTATTTTGTTAAAAAAAGTAGTTCATTCTATCACAAAGCCCCTTGTAATATTATTAAGGCAAAGTGTATATACAGGCAAGATTTATGATGAGCATAAATTAGCATATATCACCCCTACTTTCAAAAGTGGATCAAGAATAGAGGCAAGTAATTATAGGCCTGTGAGTCTAACATCACATATTATGAAAGTGTATGAAAGGTAATGAAGAAAAATATTATGAAACATTTAATAAAAAATAATTTGTTTAATATAGGATAACCCGGTTTTGTACCCGGAAAAAGTACACAAACCCAACTGTTAGTCCACCGTTAGAACATATTCAAAAATATGATAAACGAAAAATGAACAGATGTGGTTTATCTAGACTTTGCAAAAGCTTTTGACAAGGTAGACCATAATATATTAGCGAAGAAAATTATAAAACATAATATAGTGGACAAAGTAGGAAGATGGATAAAAGAATTTTTACACAACAGAAAACAGATAGTTATTGCAAATGATGAGAAATCGAAAACAGATAGTTATTGCAAACGATGAGAAATCGGATGAAGCTTAGGTAATATCCGGTGTGCCACAAGGTACGGTGCTAGCTGCATTGCTGTTTGATATTATGATTGGAGACATAGAGAGTAATGTTAAGGACTCGGTAGTGAGTGGTTTCACCGATGACACAAGAATAAGTAGAGAAAGTACTTTTGATGAAGATAGGAACTCGCTACAAAGAGACCTTAACAAAGTTTATGAATGGGCAGAGATA
Organism: Macrobrachium nipponense; assembly: GCF_015104395.2. NCBI lineage: Eukaryota > Metazoa > Arthropoda > Malacostraca > Decapoda > Palaemonidae > Macrobrachium > Macrobrachium nipponense. The sequence goes on from NC_061097.1 coordinate 31,807,410, forward strand.
AATAGGATGGTATTTAACTCTGATAAATTTGAATCAATAAATTATGGAGACAGAGAAGGAAAGCTATATGCATATAGGGGACCTAATAACGAGACAATCACTAATAACGAAGCAGTTAAAGACCTTGGTGTGATGATGAATAGGAACATGTTATGCAATGATCAAATAGCAGTTCTATTGGCAAATTGCAAAGCAAAAATGGGAATGTTGTTACGGCACTTCAAAACAAGAAAAGCTGAACACATGATTAAGCTTTATAAAACATATGTTCGTAGTCCACTTGAATATTGCAATATGATATGGTACCCACACTATCAAAAGGATATTGCACAAATAGAGAGTGTACAAAGGTCTTTTACAGCTAGAATAGGAGAAGTTAAGGATCTTGACTACTGGGAAAGACTACAATTTTTTAAATTATGTAGTCTAGAAAGGAGAAGAGAACATTAATCCACTACGCGCCAGCATCGAGAATGCAGCGTCTATTCAATGCGTTGCCAGCTCATCTGAGGAATATATCAGGAGTGAGCGTAGATGTGTTTAAGAATAAGCTCGACAAATATCTAAGCTGCATCCCAGACTATCCAAGATTGGAAGATGCAAAATATTCCAGAAGATGCATTAGCAATTCTCTGGTAGACATTAGAGGTGCCTCACACTGAGGGACCTTGGGCAACCCGAACAAGATGTAAGGTCTGTAAGGTCTCTCTCCCTCAAAAAAATCCCAGCATTTTTGCAAAAACCAACCTCTTTTATACAATTTCTGTTATACCCTCTCTCTCTCTCTCTCTCTCTCTCTCTCTCTCTCTCCATAACCTAATCAACTCGTCTCCATTCGTCATTTCGTCGCGCGATGGACTGAGAATTCCCAAATAAGAAGAATTATTACCCAATCGTCACTCGTGATAGATTCTCCTTACAGTTCAATCACGCATGAATTATCATATAGCCCGGTCCATCTCACAGGCTGATCATTCCCACCCATTCCAGTCGGCTCAGGCCAATTCCAGTCTGTCATTTTCCCTGAATTTGAAAAGGTAGTACCAGTCGGCTCTCATATTTGCTCTCGTTCAAAAAGAGGGAATATGTCCTGTTTCAGTTTGGTGAATGAAGAGGCTCTTGTTTTTTTAGGGTTTGGGAAACAGGGAGGGATGTAGTATGTTTTATGCTCTCTCTCTCTCTCTCTCTCTCTCTCTCTCTCTCTCTCTCTCTCTCTCTCTCTCTCTCTTTCTCTCTCTCTCTCTCTCTCTCTGTCTCTCTGTCTCTCTCATAGAAATAGGCCCTCTAAGAATTGAAGGGAGATTAACGAATGAAAAAAAGGAAATATGCAACATATTGGCAGAACGATATAAGAGAGAATTTACCCCTAGAATTGATAATGAAGATAATGATATAAAAGTAAGGGATGAAAATAGTGAATATTTAGCAGACATAGATATTAATGAAGCTGATATTGTGCAGGCTATTAATGAAATTAAAAATGGAGCTGCAGCAGGGCATGATGGTGTCCCTGCTATTTTGTTAAAGAAAATAGTTCATTCTATTGCAAAGCCACTTGCAATATTATTAAGACAAAGTGTTGATAAAGGCAACATTTATGATGAGCATAAATTAGCATATATTACCCCTACTTTCAAAAGTGGATCAAGACTAGAGGCAAGTAATTATAGGCCTGTGAGCTACATCATATGATGAAAGTGTATGAAAGGGTAATGAAGAAAAATATTATGAAACATTTAATAAAAAATAATTTGTTTAATATAGGACAACATGGTTTCGTACCTGGAAAAAGTACACAAACCCAACTGTTAGTCCACCGTGAGAACATATACAAAAATATGAAAAGCGGAAATGAAACAGATGTATTTTATCTAGACTTTGCAAAAGGTTTTGACAAGGTAGAACCATAATATATTAGCTTTTTTTAAGAGAAAATTATAAAACATAATATAGTGGATAAAGTAGGAAGATGGTTAAAAGAATTTTTACACAACAGAAAACAGATAGTTATTGCAAACGATGAGAAATCGGATGAAGCTAAGGTAATATCCGGTGTGCCACAAGGTACGGTGTTAGCTGCATTACTGTTTGTTATTATGATTGGAGACATAGACAGTAATGTTAGGGACTCGGTAGTGATAACACAAGAATAAATAGAGAAATTACTTGTGATGAAGATAGGAAAGCGCTACAAAGAGACCTTAACAAAGTATATGACTGGGCAGAGGTAAATAGGATGGTATTTAACTCTGATAAATTTGAATCAATAAATTATGGAGACAGAGAAGGAAAGCTATATGCATATAGGGATCCTAATAATGAAGACAATCACAAATAAGGAAGCAGTTAAAGACTTTGGTGTGATGATGATAGCAACATGTTATCAATGATCAAATAGCAATTCTATTATTGCAAAATGTAAAGCAAAAATGGGAATGTTGTTATGGCACTTCAAAACAAGAAAAGCTGAACACATGATTATGCTTTATAAAACATATGTTTGTAGTCCACTTGAATATTGCAATATGATATGGTAACCACACTATCAAAAGGATATTGCACAAATAGAGAGTGTACAAAGGTCCTTTACAGCTAGAATAGAAGAAGTTAAGGATCTTGACTACTGGGAAAGACTACAATCATTAAAATTATATAGTCTAGAAAGGAGAAGAGAACGCTACATGATAATTCAGGCATGGAAACAGATAGAAGGAATAGCCGAAAACATCATGGAGCTAGAATATCAGAAAGAGCAAGCAGAGGTAGATTAATAGTGCCCAAAACTATACCAGGAAAAATAAGGAAAGCACACAGGACATTAATCCACTACGCACCAGCATCGATAATGCAACGTCTATTCAATGCGTTGCCAGCTCATCTGAGGAATATATCAGGAGTGAGCGTAGATGTGTTTAAAAATAAGCTCGTCAAATATCTAAACTGCATCCCAGACCATCTAAGATTGGAAGATGCAAAATATACCGAAAGATGCATTAGCAGTTCTCTGGTAGACATTAGAGGTGCCTCACACTGAGGGACCTGGGGCAACCCGAACAAGATGTAAGGTCTGTAAGGCAAAGTAAGGTCTCTCTCTCTCTCTCTCTCTCTCTCTCTCTCCTCTCTCTCTCTCTCTCTCTCTCTCTTAAGCTTTAAAATTGACTTCCTTGTATATATTTCATGATAATCTCTCTCCTTACTATTACCAATATTAAATGAAGGAGAAAACACGCAAACCATCATAGTGATGAATGCGCAGGGTTTAGTTACGAGTAACTCAAAAAGAAAAATAGAGTACTTAGAAGAACTAACCAAATTGAAAGAAAATAGATATAATGAATATAAGTGAAACCTGGTATTCCCAAGAGACTGGGAATGATGATCAAATAAAAGGGTTTCAAACTTATAGATCAGATAGAAAAAATAGGAATCAAGGGGGAACCGCAATATATGGGAAAGACAAAAAACAAGGAAAAATATATAAGAAATATAGTAACTCAGAATGTGAACTAATAGCGGTAGAATTTGAATCTGAAAAATTAATGAACATAGTAATATATAGACCTCCTAATACTAAAGAGTTTGACTTAATAATAGAAAAATTGGATGATATATGTAGAAATCACAAGGACTGGACTATTCTCCTATCTGGAGACTTCAACTTTCCTTTCGTAGACTGGAAAGAACTAATAGGAGATTGTGGATGTACTTATACATATAAAAAAGAGAGTAATAGTAGTGCAGAAGATAAGAGGCAATTCGAAAAGCTATTAGATATGCTACTAGAATACAACATTCAACAAATAAATCACCTGCCAACAAGAAAGGAAAATACTTTAGACCTAGTATTTGTGAACGAGATGAATTATGTTAAAGAAATAATAGTTTATAATGCGAGTATTTCAGACCATAATGTCCATAGAATTAACAGTCCATTCAAAGCAAGTGAAAACAGAGATAAGCAAGAAATGAAAAAGTGGGAAGGATATGAAAATACAACTTCTACAGTAAAAATATAAAATGGTCAGAAATAAATGAAGAATTAAACAAAGATTGGGATGATATTTTCGTAAGTGATGACATAAAGGTAAATACGGAGATATTATATTAGATATTAGAGAAGAATAGTGGGATTAAATATATACCGAAGAAGAAAAGTAAAACATCAGTCATGCATACCAAGAGACAGAAGGATCTTGTTCCAGAAAATCAGAAAGTGGAAAAAAGGTCTAGCAAAAAAAAAAAAATGCATGGAAAAGGTTATAGAACTAAAAAGTAAGATAGAAAAATGCAGAACAAAAGATTATACAATCAAAAGAAAATGAAAAACGGGACTTGGAAGAAAAAACCCTATTAAATATCAAGCAAAATCCCAAACTATTATACTCATATGCGAAGAAGATGAATAAAAGAAGAATAGAAATAGGCCCTCTAAGAATTGAAGGGAGATTAACGAATGAAAAAAAAGGAAATTGCAACATACTGGCAGAACGATATAAGAGAGAATTCACCCCTAGAAATAGATAATGAAGATAATGATATAGAAGTAAGGATGAAAATAGTGAATATTTAGCTGACATAGATATTAATGAAGCCTGATATTGTGACAGGCTATTAATGAAATTAAAAATGGAGCTGCTGCAGGGCCTGATGGAATTCCTGCTATTTTGTTAAAGAAAGTAGTTCATTCTATCGCAAAGCCACTTGCAATATTATTAAGACAAAGTGTAGATACAGGCAAGATTTATGATGAGCACAAATTAGCATATTAACCCCTACTTTCAAAAGTGGATCAAGACTAGAGGCAAGTAATTATAGGCCTGTGAGTCTAACATCACATATTATGAAAGTGTATGAAAGGGTAATGAAGAAAAATATTATGAAACATTTAATAAAAAATAATTTGTTTAATAAGGACAACATGGTTTCGTACCCGGAAAAAGTACACAAACCCAACTGTTAGTCCACCGTGAGAAACATTCAAAAATATGAAAAGCGCGAAATGAAACAGATGTGGTTTATTTAGACTTTGCAAAAGCTTTTGATAAAGTAGACCATAATATATAGCGAAGAAAATTAGAAAACACAATATCGTGGATAAAGTAGGAAGATGGTTAAAAGAATTTTTACACAACAAAACAAAGACATAGTTATTGCAAACGACGAGAAATCGGATGAAACCAAGGTAATATCCGGTGGTGCCGCAAGGTACGGTGTTAGCTGCAATACTGTTTGTTATTATGATTGAAGACATAGACAATAATGTTAAGGATTCGGTAGTGAGTAGTTTCGCAGATGACACAAGAATAAGTAGAGAAATTACTTGTGATGAAGATAGGAACGCTCTACAAAGAGACCTTAACAAAGTATATGATTGGGCAGAGGTAAATAGGATGCGTAATTTAGCTCTGATAAATTTGAATCAATAAATTATGGAGACAGAGAAGAAAGCTATATGCATATAAGGGACCTAATAATGAGACAATCACAAATAAGGAAGCAGTTAAAGACCTTGGTGTGATGATGAATAGGAACATGTTTTATGCAATGATCAAATAGCAACTTCTGTTGGCAAAATGTAAAGCAAAAATGGGAATGTTGTTAAGGCACTTCAAAACAAGAAAAGCTGAACACATGATTATGCTTTATAAAACATATGTTCGTAGTCCACTTGAATATTGCAATATGATATGGTACCCACACTATCAAAAGGATATTGCACAAATAGAGAGTGTACAAAGGTCCTTTACAGCTAGAATAGAAGAAGTTAAAGACCTTGACTACTGGGAAAGACTACAATTCTTAAAATTATATAGTCTAGAAAGGAGAAGAGAACGCTACATGATAATTCAGGCATGGAAACAGATAGAAGGAATAGCAGAAAATATCATGGAACTAAAAATATCAGAAAGAGCAAGCAGAGGTAGATTAATAGTGCCCAAAACTATACCAGGAAAAATAAGGAAAGCACACAGGACATTAATCCACTACGCACCAGCATCGATAATGCAGCGTCTATTCAATGCGTTGCCAGCTCATCTGAGGAATATATCAGGAGTGAGCGTAGATGTGTTTAAGAATAAGCTCGACAAATATCTAAACTGCATCCCAGACCATCCAAGATTGGAAGATGCAAAATATACCGGAAGATGTACTAGCAACTCTCTGGTAGACATTAGAGGTGCCTCACACTGAGGGACCTGGGGCAACCCGAACAAGATGTAAGGTCTGTAAGGTAAGGTCTCTCTCTCTCTCTCTCTCTCTCTCTCTCTCTGTCTCAGCCATAGTTTGGGCCACTGTAATTCTAAAACTCATCATTCTCTCTCACAATCATACACGCAAACGTGTATATTCTCTCTCTCTCTCTCTCTCTCTCTCTCTCTCTCTCTCTCTCCAGGAAAATGAACCTCATTTTCTCTCACCTCTAATGTCAAGGCCAGTTAAGCACTTTATACACGAAACTGATCCTTATTATCTGTGACCGTGAGAGCGAGAGTCCCCTGACTCTCGATAGACAGGAGGAAATTCAGTCATCCCACAAAGGAAATGAAACTGGTAGAAAACGGGTATTGGTTTTCGACGGGAATCTGTCAAAAAAAAAAACTGGTGTCAAAATGCTACCGGGTCTGGAGCTGACAGGAAGGGAGTTTGTAATCGGGAGATGAGATTTTTGAGACTGTTGTTATCGTAATTTTTATTTTATTTTATTTATTTATTTATTTATTTTAATTTTATCAGTTTTCTGTGGTTTTACCAAAATGGGATTTTCAATCTTACATTTTGTTTTAAAAAACCTGACAGTTTAGTTCTTTCAAACTAAAACGTTTATTCCAACGTTTTCTTCAGAAACCCATAAGTTCATTGAATCTGAACACAAACGTTTAAACCAAGATTTTGTAAGAAATTAATAATAATAATAATAATAATAATAATAATAATAATAATAATATAATTTATAATAATAATAATAATAATAATAATAACTACGAGTTCCTTGCAGCTGAACAAAAACATTTAACACAACGTTTGATAAAGAACCTAAGAGTTCAGTTCATCTTAAGACAAACGTGCAACACGAGACTTTAATAAAAAAAAAACACGAGAGTTCAGTGTATTTACAATAAAACGTTTAACCCAACGTCTTCTGCAGAAACACCAAAAGTTCCTTGAAAATGTAATATAAGGAACCGCCGAATCAGCAACTAGGAAGAAACGACTTTGTAAAAACTTCTGGGTGACGTTATCGAGTTTTCCTCCCTGAATGGCGGTGGGGCCATTTACACGGTGGAAAGATTATCACCCTGGCTTCGTTCTTTACGTATTAATCCCTTAAGGACTTTATGAGAGAGAGAGAGAGAGAGAGAGAGAGAGAGAGAGAGAGAGAGAGAGAGAGAGAGAGAGGAGAAAGAGAGAGAGAGAGTTGGGGAGGGTTATAACAGAACCTGCGTAAAATAGGGATTGGCTTTTGCAAGAAGGCAGAGTTTATTTTAGAGAGAGAGAGAGAGTTGGGGAGAGTTATGACAAAACCTGTGAAAATAGTGATTGGTTTTTGCAATAAAATAGAGTTTATTTTGAGAGAGAGAGAGAGAGAGAGAGAGAGAGAGAGAGAGAGAGAGAGAGAGAGAGAGAGAGAGAGAGAGAGAAAGCCTCTACGTCGAAAATAAATACTTGTGAAAAGTGAGTGGTTGTATGATATAGTGGTTTGCTGGCTACGTTGGACACAGACAAGACAATCACATCTGAAAGAGAGAGAGAGAGAGAGAGAGAGAGAGAGAGAGAGAGAGAGAGAGAGAGAGAGAGAGAGAGAGAGAAATCCATTAGAGCGTTTGGAGTGAAGAGGAAATGGGCAAATAAATTTACCTGGATTTCGTTGTCTAATGTTTATTTCGATAGTCAGTGACAACGCTATATCTTTTTCCAGATATTTTCTGTATCTTTGGCAAAAAGGAAGTTCAGGATAATGCACTTTGAGAGCTGTGCTCGCTTTCAAAATAATAATCCTCCCCAGATTCTGATATTTCTTTTTGATAATATATATAAAAAAACGGAAATAGCAACCTATGGGAATACGAAGTTATTTACCAAAAATTCTGGACGATCTAAAACATCTTCAACGTTAAGATGTTTGAGAGAGAGAGAGAGAGAGAGAGAGAGAGAGAGAGAGAGAGAGAGAGAGAGAGAGAGAGAGAGAGAGGCGAATCCCTCGCCGCTGAATGACTACCCAAAACCAAAACATCGAAAATTGAAAGGATATATTAATTTCATTCGACGCTGGCGACGATCCATCCAAACGACACAAAATAAGAAGAAGAAGAAGAAGAAGAAGAAGAAGAAGAAAAGAAGAAGAAGAAGAGGGAGGAGGAAGAGGAGCAGGAGGAGGAGAAGCAATATGAAAAACTTCAGTCATCGCTTCAGTTGGCTTCAGGAGAACTGTCTCCCAGAAAGGACATTTTTTGCACCTCTCTGACATCAGGATCTTTCATCCTGTTTCACGGCTGAACAGTTCCTAAGGCTATTTCTTGGAGCGTATTGCTAAAGCTGTATAGGTTCGTGCTGCTTTTGGGAAAATGCTTACTTTATATCTATATAGATAAATATATACATAGTATACATATACATAATATATATAACACATTCATACATAAACAAATTTCACGGTACCTCCCAGTGAAATGCATTTTAGCAACATAATTCGTATATAATACCCCCATCCTCAGTAGCAATTCACAGAAATACGATATATTCTTTGCAATTAAAGCAATAATTGCTCGTTAGTTTATGGTATTTATCCTAACTATAATTAGGATATACCCTTGCCATCCGAAGAGGCTACGTGTAGATACACAGAACCGTTGTTTGGAACCTTTCCCACACTCTTGTATACCTTACACAGTCTGGTCATCTACTCAGTTACAATTGCAAGATGTTGAGAAACCAATACATACAATTACAATTATTCTTTTTTAAAGGCAATAAGAAATTGAAGATTATTTTATGCTATCTAACTATTATTTTACTAGCTTTACATAAACTAATTTTAGACAAATATTAGCTCAGACAATTTCAAGTTTCTTTGGCTAATTATGATGACTGTATCCCTAATTACGGATAGAATAAATACAGTGGATATTCTATCTGTAGAAATACATTAGCAGAATTAGGGATAGCAACTCGAAAACATGTCTGAGTGACTATTTTCTCAAAATTACTTTCTGGAAAGCCCGTAAGACATTTTATTGTATAATTAGATAATACACTTCGTTACATGCAACAAAGCTATTGATATATCTGAACCTAATTATGTGCCTGTATCCCTGGTTACAGATGGAATAAATGCAGTCAATATTTCATCTGTAATCAGGAATACAATGGCAGAATCAGGCTCAGTAACTTTAAGAGTATGTAGGAGACTAATTTTCTCAAAATTCATTTCTGAAAAGCCAGTAAGATACTTTCTCGAATACTTAGATAATACACTTCTTTACATGCAACAGAGCTATTGATATATCCGAACCTAATTATGTGACTGTATCCCTGGTTACAGATGTAGTAAATACAGTCAATATTTCATCTGTAATCAGGAAAACATTGCTGAAAAGCCAGAAAGATATTTTATTGCATACTTAGTTAATATACTTCTTTTCATGCAACAAAACTATTGATATATCTGAACCTATTATGTGACTGTATCCTTGGTTACAGATAGAGTAAATACAGTCAATATTTCATCTTTAATCAGGAACACATTGCTGAAAAGCCAGAAAGATATTTTATTGCATACTTAGATAATACACTTCTTTTCATGCAACAAAGCTATTGATATATCCGAACCTAATTATGTGACTGTATCCCTGGTTACAGATGGAGTAAATACAGTCAATATTTCATCTGTAATCAGGAATACAGTGGTAGAATTAGGCCCAGCAACTTTGAAAATATGTAGGGAACTAATTTTCTCAAAATTAATTCACGAAAATCTAGCAACAAACCTATTGATATCTCAAACGTAATCATGACTATTGTTTATACCTCTCCAAATACAACGTCTTCTCCGCGAGACACTCACTTGTGTGTAAACAATATTACGAATCTGTTTACCCACGAACGTTCGAAGTTTGCGGGCGGTAAACACTCGTTTTGTTTGTTTTAGCGAGGGACGGCGGGGGGGGGGGGGGGGGGGGGGGTGGGGGGGGGGGGGTTGGACTGTGGGATCTGCTAAATGCCTGATGATGATGTCTTGCAGGAGTTGAAATTAGGGTTTGATAATGCGCTTTTCAAGTGTCTTTTCTTTTATGGTTTACTATTTTGTTAATAAAGGCATGAAGATGCTGTGACGTCGGTATGTGATTTCTGCATAGAAAAATAGACAGAGTTCTTTCTTTATAGGAGTCGTACACCAACACTATCTACAATGTTGTTTAGGTGAAAGAATAAGATAAATAAATAAATAGATAAATGAATAAATAAACAAATATATAATAATACATAAATAATTAAAAATATAATAAATTAAATAAATAAACAAACAAATATATAAAAGATATACAGATATAAATATAAATAAATAATAAATAAACAAATAAATAAAATAGATAAATAAATGCGTAAATGAATAAATAAACAAATAAATAAGTAACTAAATAAATAAAATTAATTTTTGCTTCTCAAAAGAAGCTTCTAGAATTAGAAATATCTCCTTATATCTCAGTTTTAAAATTCTGTAATATATATATCTTTAGAATTTAGTAAGTCTTGATACTTTAGTTAAATCATGCGTTTCCTAAAGAAGGCTGGATTAAAAGTATAAGTAATCCTTTTCAAAAACTGTATACAAAATTTACTAGGAGAAAAAACATGATAAATATTTATATTCATAGTTTCTAATTCATCTAAGAGCTCACATGTAGTAAACTTTGATATAGGATACATTTGAGAATCAGCGAGTGTTACTCACTTGGCACTAAGAATTCTCTACGTGGCACAAAACTATTTACAAGGAGTTACAAGGATTAACATGTCTCAAAGACTTGTTAGTCATCCGAGGAGATATTGTGTGCTCACTTATCCGTAGGAGCAGGTTTTACTGTGCATTCACACTGTCCTAATGATTTTGTCTAGCTTTCTTGTAAACTGTTACTGTTGACAACTTCTGGTGGTAGTTTATTCCACGTGTCACATATCTCGTATGTGAAGAAGTTCCCTCAGTGGGATGTGTTGTATCTCTTCAGTTCGTTTCCATCCATTATTTCTTGGCAGGTTATCGTTTAATGGAAATAGGTTTTGTTTGTTTACAATTTGTCTTGACGTTTTTGAGGGATTTTTCACCAGCAAGGTAACCCATCAACGAAATTGGGAGTTCAGTTTGATATATTCAAAATTAATATAAAAAAGAAGTCAAACATAACTTTAAGTATACGTAAATTGACACATTAATAAACTGGATGCTCAGTTTAAAACAAACGATTGCAAATTAATATAAGCAAATTAAAACTCCGGTGGTAGCCTCAGCCACGGCCCATAAAACTTCTAGCCATAGCCATGAAACTCAGCCACGGTCCGATGGTGGCCTATGATGCTGGTACCAATAGCACTGCCAGAAGAATGATTATAGCTTTAACGTTAAATAAGAGAAAAGCGTCTGAGGCTAGAGAGCTGCAATTTGGTATGCTTGATGATTGGATGGTGGACATTCAACAAACCAAATTGCAGCCTTCTAAGTTCAGTAGTTTTTGAGAGAAACGTCTGTGGTTAGAGG
>NC_061097.1:31824161-31829161 GCF_015104395.2 Macrobrachium nipponense
AATATTCTCACTCTCTCTCTCTCTCTCTCTCTCTCTCTCTCTCTCTCTCCCTCTCTCTGAAAACAAGTACATTTACTGACGTTAATGACAATTCTCACGCCTAAAGCTTTGGATCCCAGTAATAACACCTCTCTCTCTCTCTCGTCATCTCTCCTCTCTCTCCCAGGCGGGTGGGGGTGGGAGGCAAGTACATTTGTATTGACAGGATCCACCGACGCCAGAATTCATTCGCCTTTCATCCACAATATAAATGTAATCGTAAATACATATGAATATTCAACTCGCATTAATTTGTCACTTGGGAACTTTGACGTTTCAATTTCCATAATGGAGGTCTGTCTATCTTGTGTTTACATTCTACAAAAATCATTTCGAAATAGGAAATATTTACGGGTTCTGAGTCGCAAATTTGTATGTGTTTGTGCTCAGTGATTCATGAGCACAAATATTATTCAAATGTGCTGGAGTGTGTACGCTTTTGTATCTTGTTTTTTTTCTTTGTTTATGAGCAATGTTAATGTATTTCTCGCATGAATTATTTGTGTATTACTGCAAATATGCTTCTCATTATTATAGTGAAATTGACTTGTAATCGTTTAGAAATAATCGTCTTTTTGAGAACTAATTCTAAATCACAGTATTTATATATATATATATATAATATATATATTATATATATATATATATATATATATATATAATATATATATATATATATATGATTATCATATTTCATATCAAATCATCGTCCCTATGAAATAATCTGTGGAAAAACCAAGAAACTATCTTCCATTTTGAGAAACTGATTTTAAGCTAGTTTTCCTCCCAGTTGAATCAGTACCTTAAATCTTTTACTTTTAAAAAAGGCGGGCTAAATATATATTATAAAAGTATTGGGTTGATTTTGTACGGAAATTTCACTAAAAATACATCTTAATATGAAAAATAATGATCAGATTTAGGAGTCGTTGGCCTGGTTGACAATTATTCTGCCCTATGGGATGTTTGTGGGTGAGGGTGAGAAGACACAAAAATAAAGAAAAGTTCGAATTAACTTAAAATGAAAAAGAAAAGGAAGAGGATTGGGAAGAAAATAAGAATAAGAAAGAGGAAGAAAGACGAGTGAGAACTTAGGGACTGATCCCATCCTCTATGCGAAATCGTTTTCTATGATGTAAACATTTTGCTTCATAGAAAACTGATAAAGTGTATTATTTCATGGGTTACCATTCTAAATTGTGACGTTGGAAAAAATGGAAGTTGTTAATATTTTTCTAAAGTTAGGACAACAACCTGAGTTCGTAATAAGCAAGAGTCATGCCTTGTGAGGAGCAGAAGGCTATAGCATTCTACGAAAACGCCAGAAATTACATATTTTCAAGATAATGTATGCATAAAAGTGACTTAACAATTAAGGGAAGCTAACCTGATTGTGTTATGTTAGGTAGAGGAGTTGATTAATGACCCTTATATGAATCAACAACAAAAAATTAATAATTTACAATAGATAGAATAAATGATTGATTAAAGTATAAGAACGCCTGATAACTGATGCACACACTGAACAAATAAAGTATAATTACTATCTCTCTCTAACATACTAAATCTAAACTGTTCCAAAGATTATTCCTTTTTAAAATTCTTGAAATATAATTAATGATGTATACCACAAGGAGATGCATTTGATTAAATCACCTATCTGATATATTCATAGGGTACTGACTATTATTTCATCACAATGATTACAAATACGTTAACATACAATATAAACATTATATATATATGTGTATATTTAAAAATTCATTAAGTAATGAGAAACGAAGAATATTAAGGAGAATTAAACACAGGCTCTATAAATGAAAACTTTATAGTGATTCTCCTGTCGTGTTTTACAAGATAAGTTGGTAACTCACATGTCAAGACTGAGTGAGGTGGAAACTGACACAAATTTGTGCCCTATTAGGGAAAACTAGCATTATCAGAAGTCTACCACAATCTATCCAAACTGTTGGTTATAAAATGCAGGAGTCTGGGTTGAATCCTCCTCCTCCTCCTCCTCCTCCTCCTCCTCCTCCTCCTCCTCCTTCTCCTCCAGTAGTAGCAGTAGCAGTAGCAGTAGCAGTAGCAGTAGCAGTAAGAGTAGCAGTAGCAGCATTAGTACTTTTTCAACCAGGTTTCCTCTCGTGCATTCGAAAAAATAAATAATTCGAAACAACGATTTTCTTCTTCTTCTTCTTCTTCTTCTTCTGCTTCTTCTTCTTCTTCTTCTTCTTCTTCTCCTTCGCAGTAAGGAGTACCAATCCATTGAGCAGGTGTTCGTCCTCTCCCGCTTAGCAGATCATTTACGTCACTGCTGAGATCGAAGGGGGCGTGGCGTCCCCCTGAATGACTTTGCGAAGATCATCTCCCTGGCATCACTTCATTAGAACCGAGAGACGTCGGAGAAACAATGGGATTGCTGGGAGGTCAAAGAGAGAGAGAGAGAGAGAGAGAGAGAGAGAGAGAGAGAGAGAGAGAGAGAGGGCAGACTTAATTGCAAAAGGTGTATTGTTGTCTTCGCAATGTTGCAATCGTGGGACGCTGCAATCAAAGAGAACAGCTTCTTCTTCTTCTTCTTCTTCCATCCGTGAAATTTGACGAGCTTCTGACGACGATCCGGGATAATGAACAGACGGTTCACTGAACAAGATATAAGATTGACTTGGTTTCTGTCGTCTTAAACATTACGAAAACTAAAACAAAATTGAGAGTTTAAACAGAAAGATTATTAATACGTTTATCTGGGGACGTCTTTTGTTTACGTAGGTGACCTCGAGATTATACATATCTATTGACTTACATCCACTTAAATAGATACTTTATTTGCTTACATAAGTGACCTCTAGGATATGAATATGTATTGACTTATATCCACTTAAAAAGATACTGTTTGTTTACATAAAAGACCTCGATGATATAAATATGTATTGACTTACATCCACTTAAAAAAGATACTGTTTTTGTTTACATAAGTGACCTCGAGGATATAAATATGCATTGACTTATATTCACTTAAAAAGATACTGTCTTTGCTTACACAAATTACCTCGAGGTTATAAATATGCATTGATTTATATCCACTTAAATACATGTTTTTGTTTACATAAATGACCTCTAGAATGTAAATATGTACCAACTTACACCCAGTTAAATAGATACTCCTTTTGAAGTGAATGAATTATTATTCATAATATAAGTATTCACTTACATTCACCTAAATGGGTAGAGTATATAATGTATATGCGTGAATTATTGATTAAATAAAAACACATTTAAACACTTTTCATTACAGGAAATAATCAGCAGATTATCAGCAATACACACACACAAATATACAGACATATCCCTTCATTAATGAAGATGTATTATAATAAAAATTCTAATTCTACTGACAAGTTAACATTGTTAAAAGTAAATCATTCGTAAACATTGTCCTCCAGTATCATACTGTAATTATTATTATTATTATTATTATTATTATTATTATTATTATTATTTTATTATTATTATTATTATTATTATTATTATTATTATTTGAGGAATCATTTTAAGAAGACGTAACCTATGTAATGAAAAAACTATATTATTATTATTATTATTTATTATTATTATTATTATTATTATTATTATTATTATTATTATTATTATTATTATTAGAGGAATCAGTTAATATTCAGACGTACCTAAATTTAATAAAAAAAAAAACCTAGATAAACAAACCAACTTCGCAGAAGTCAACCTGATTAAAGATTCCTTCGACCCGTCAAGGTATCCTACTTGAGGACTCAAGATATCCTGTAGGAATCTCAAGGAATTTCATCAAAGCAACGTCTCAGCGGGAGATTGGAATTGATCCAAGAGGGTGACTGGGATACGAATGACGCCATTGTGAAGGGGGTGGGGGAAGGAGGAGGGTGAGGGAGAAACGGGTCACACACACACCCCTGGGCCATATATAATTTGGCCACAGTTGGAATCCAATAAGAGGTGACGAGATTCCAATTATTCCAGGAGTTTCGACTAGACATTTAAACGGTGATGGGTCCTTAAGTTGGGGAAGGTGGTTTCTGTTTTTGTGTTTGAGTGATGTGATATATATATATATATATATATATATATATATATATATATATATATATATATATTCATTTATATGAAATATATATATATATATATATATATATATATATATATACATATATATATATATATATATATATATATATATATATATACATATATATTAAAATATTTCATATCAAATGAATTTTTAAATATTATATATATACATATAAATATTTATATATTTCATATATATGAATATATATATATATATATTTATATATATATATATATATATATATATATATATTTATATTTATAAATATGGATTTATATAAATAATTTATATATTATATATATATATATTCAATATAAATGAATATATATATAGATATTATATATATATATATATATATATATATATATTATATATATATATTAATTACACTATACCCACATATAGTTATCAATACCAGCAGCTATAGAACTTCATTCATGATGAAAGCTGCCTATAGCATTTATGTCTGAAAAGCATTCACTTCCTATACAAGAATAATATCAACTACATCTACACCTTCCAACTCACAAAAAAAAAAAAAAAAAAAAAAAAAAAAAAAAAAAAAAAAAAGGAGTCCAGTCCATATTCCACCTTTCACAATTTGTCAAAGTGTTCGCAAGAGCTTTGGGTTAACGCGAATGACACTTGAAACAAATACATCCAGAGCTTATCCTGAACTCTTGTCAAAATAGCGCTGACCTTTTCTGTCAACATTTGAGTGTTGCACTTTGCAGAATAGGTCACTTTAAGAGATTAGTTACGTTTGATGTTGAATTGCAGGTCGGAGGTACACGCATGTACATTGTTGTTATTATTGTTCAGAAAGATAAACCTTATTCAT
>NC_061097.1:31831661-31834475 GCF_015104395.2 Macrobrachium nipponense
AAACAGAAACAGAGCAACTAAAACAAACTCATTGACAAATACGAATATTTGTTTTTCACGAATCACGAGCACAGAGAAGTACACATTTGTAACTCAGTAGCTATAAATATACTTCCGTTTTTATTCATGATTTTCAGAGAGCGCAGATACGAGGTAGAGAGACCTCCATTAAGAAATTGAATCGTCAAAGTTCCAAAGTGACAAATTGATGCGAGTTGAATATTCATATGTATTTAGGGTTACATTTATATTGTGAATGAAAAGAGTCAGAGGAGATCAATAAATGTATAGCTGGCTTTTCTTTCCTTATTCGTGCATCAGAGTACCTATAAATATTACCGAAATAGATTTACTATTTAGCCTAAAACAAGGCTTCGTGAATAATTCGGTTTTATGATATGAGAGAGAGAGAGAGAGAGAGACGAGAGAAGAGAGAGAGAGAGAGAGAGAGAGAGAGAGAGTGAGAGGAGAGTGAGAGGAGAGAGAGAGAGAGAGAGAGAGAGAGGGAGTAGGTGAAGTTAAATGGATCACTAGCACATAATACTCTTGCTTAAATATTCTACATTCTACGATATTAAATTTGTAAGTTACTTTGTTATAACAGGCTCAAATAGTTGATTATTATACGACATTACTTCACTAATGAAAAAAATTACTGTTTTTTCATCACGAAATATTCTTAACCATAAAATTACTTATGACAGTAGGATATTGATTCCACATCCTGAAGGATTTCAAGTCACGAGATAATCCTACGGTTTAGGAGAACTGTAAAACCATCCTATTCTTCACGTGAGAGGTCATCTGCAAGCAACTCACAATAATGGCCCTTAAAAGCGGTTGGCATAAGGCCCCCAGTTTGCATGACATTACTTTTTCCAGTTTCTGATTCTGCTACCATACGCAAATTATATGTAAATAGAATAGGTTAATGTTACAATTCAATCATTATTCATTGAGTCGGTTGGCCTCATTACCTCTCTGAGGTATTGTGAGGGATATATATATATATATATAATATATTATATATATATATATAGATTATATATATATATATATATATATATATATATATATATATAAAAGGAGCCCATAAAAACACCAAAATATAGAGAGAAAGTACTATATTTCCGAGATATCTGTCTCTCTCTTCAGGTATATGATTCATATACCTGAAGAGAGAGACAGATATCTCTGAATATAGTACTTTTCTTTCTATATTTTGGTGCTTTTATGGGCTCCTTTTATTAGATGGAATTCTGTTGTAACAGAACATTTTTACCAGTCATATATTTATATATATATATATATATATATATATATATATATATATATATATATATATACATATATGAAAGGGCTATTGCCTTATATAATAAGGCGCCCTATGTGGTTACGTTAGACTTGCGATAATCTTACGCTAAGTCGGTTGGTTATGCACTTCCATACTCATTGGAGTGTCTTGGGGTTTGATGATAACTTTCGAAGTCGGTATCTTCTTTGGTTATGACGACGATGTGTTAAACTCATGATGATATCTTTCTGATGTGAGGTTTCTAGTAGAAAACACTGAGTACAAAAAATAGTTCTATTCTCTGAGATTACATGATGAAGATCAGAGGAAATTTGTACAGGTCTGCCAATGATGATGGCTAATTCAAATCTACATGATGAAGCTTAGGTAAAGATGTACAGGTCTTCTAATGACGATGGCTTGATCGCTTCTGCCAATGATGATGGCTAATTCAACTCTGACTACCATCTCGGTTACAAATCATAAAGGAAGCAGACAGTAGCTCGAACATACGAACATACACACAGATGACATACATTACAAATCACGTAGGCCGTTTGAATTATAGGTCGCGGTATTTGTCACAAGCAGGAAGCTTGGACTAATGTTTTCAAAACAAATGAAGGACCACAGGTGACGGCACGTCATCTTAGCCTACTTTATTGTATACGTCATATTAGCATACTTTATCGTCTCTGGTCTGATCACATTCCTGCAAGCAATCTGGTTGACCTCTTGGGTCACTGGTTTTATTAATCGTAGTTTTAGTTTATATATATATATATATATATATATATATATATATATATATATATATATATATATATATATATATAATATATATATATATATATATATATGTGTGTATATGGAATAACATTCCATATTTTTTATTATGTAATCACTTACATAAAAGCTCGGTCGGCTACAAAACCAACCACTGAATATTACTCAGCTTGACTTGCATTTGACTTATAGGAGTGTGATACAGACACTATTGTGAATATATATAGATATGTAGAAAATACTTATAAGTAAAAAAAAAATTTATGGTATACACAAATACAGATTCAAGTAATAAGATATAAGACATATGCATATGATGATATTCGTAAATAATAATGATCACGTGATATATAATGATACAGTTTTTCACCTCAACTCATTAAGATACATATGCTACAGAAAATACTAATGTACTCTGATAACAGAAACAGAGCAACTAAAACATAAAACTCATTGACAAATACGAATAATTTTCTTTCACGAATCACCGAGCACAGAAAAGTACGTTTGTAACTCAGTAGCTATAAATGTACCTCCGTTTTTATCCATAATTTTCAGAGAGCGCAGATACGAGGTAGAGAGACCTCCATTAAGGAAATTGAATCGTCAAAGTTCCAAAGTGACAAATTGATGCGAGTTGAATATTCATATGTATTTAGGGTTACATTTATATTGTGAATGAAAAGAGTCAGAGGATGTCAATAAATGTATAGCTGGTTTCTCTTTCCCTATTC
>NC_061097.1:31839975-31859975 GCF_015104395.2 Macrobrachium nipponense
ATTTCCATAATGGAGGTCTGTCTATCTTGTGTTTACATTCTACAAAAATCATTTCGAAATAGGAAATATTTACGGGTTCTGAGTCGCAAATTTGTATGTGTTTGTGCTCAGTGATTCATGAGCACAAATATTATTCAAATGTGCTGGAGTGTGTACGCTTTTGTATCTTGTTTTTTTCTTTGTTTATGAGCAATGTTAATGTATTTCTCGCATGAATTATTTGTGTATTACTGCAAATATGCTTCTCATTATTATAGTGAAATTGACTTGTAATCGTTTAGAAATAATCGTCTTTTTGAGAACTAATTCTAAATCACATTATATATATATATATATATATATATATATATATATATATATATATATATATATATATATATATCATATTTCATATCAAATCATCGTCCCTATGAAATAATCATGTAAAACCAAGAAACTATCTTCCATTTTGAGAACTGATTTTAAGCTAGTTTCCTCCCAGTTGAATCAGTACCTTAAATCTTTACTTTTAAAAAAGGCGGCTAAATATATACTTATAAAAGTATTGGGTTGATTTTGTACGGAAATTTCACTAAAAATACATCTTAATATGAAAAATAATGATCAGATTTAGGAGTCGTTGGCTGGTTACATTATTCTGCCCTATGGGATGTTTGTGGGTGAGGGTGAGAAGACACATAAATAAAGAAAAGTTCGAATTAACTTAAAATGAAAAAGAAAAGGAAGAGGATTGGGAAGAAAATAAGAATAAGAAAGAGGAAGAAAGACGAGTGAGAACTTAGGGACTGATCCCATCCTCTATGCGAAATCGTTTTCTATGATGTAAACATTTTGCTTCATAGAAAACTAATAAAGTGTATTATTTCATGGGTTACCATTCTAAATTGTGACGTTGGAAAAAATGGAAGTTGTTAATATTTTTCTAAAGTTAGGACAACAACCTGAGTTCGTAATAAGCAAGAGTCATGCCTTGTGAGGAGCAGAAGGCTATAGCATTCTACGAAAACGCCAGAAATTACATATTTTCAAGATAATGTATGCATAAAAGTGACTTAACAATTAAGGGAAGCTACCTGATTGTGTTATGTTAGGTAGAGGAGTTGATTAATGACCCTTATAATCAACAACAAAAATTAATAATTTACAATAGATAGAATAAATGATTGATTAAAGTATAAGAACGCCTGATAACTGATGCACACACTGAACAAATAAAGTATAATTACTATCTCTCTCTAACATACTAAATCTAAACTGTTCCAAAGATTATTCCTTTTTAAAATTCTTGAAATATAATTAATGATGTATACCACAAGGAGATGCATTTGATTAAATCACCTATCTGATATATTCATAGGGTACTGACTATTATTTCATCACAATGATTACAAATACGTTAACATACAATATAAACATTATATATATGTGTATATTTAAAAATTCATTAAGTAATGAGAAACGAAGAATATTAAGGAGAATTAAACACAGGCTCTATAAATGAAAACTTTATAGTGATTCTCCTGTCGTGTTTTACAAGATAAGTTGGTAACTCACATGTCAAGACTGAGTGAGGTGGAAACTGACACAAATTTGTGCCCTATTAGGGAAAACTAGCATTATCATAAGTCTACCACAATCTATCCAAACTGTTGGTTATATAATGCAGGAGTCTGGGTTGAATCCTCCTCCTCCTCCTCCTCCTCCTCCTCCTCCTTCTCCTCCAGTAATAGCAGTAGCAGTAGCAGTAGCAGTAGCAGTAAGAGTAGCAGTAGCAGCAGTAGTACTTTTTCAACCAGGTTTCCTCTCGTGCATTCGAAAAAATAAATAATTCGAAACAACGATTTTCTTCTTCTTCTTCTTCTTCTTCTTCTTCTTCTTCTTCTTCTTCTTCTTCTTCTTCTTCTTCTTCTTCGCAGTAAGGAGTACCAATCCATTGAGCAGATGTTCGTCCTCTCCCGCTTAGCAGATCATTTACGTCACTGCTGAGATCCGAAATGGGGCGCGTGGGCGTCCCCCGTCCCCCTGAATGACTTTGCGAAGATCATCTCCCTGGCATCACGTCATTAGAACCGAGAGACGTCGGAGAAACAATGGGATTGCTGGGAGGTCAAAGAGAGAGAGAGAGAGAGAGAGAGAGAGAGAGAGAGAGAGAGAGAGAGAGAGAGAGAGAGAGGGCAGACTTAATTGCAAAAGGTGTATTGTTGTCTTCGCAATGTTGCAATCGTGGGACGCTGCAATCAAAGAGAACAGCTTCTTCTTCTTCTTCTTCTTCCATCCGTGAGATTTGACGAGCTTCTGACGACGATCCGTGATAATGAACAGACGGTTCACTGAACAAGATATAAGATTGACTTGGTTTCTGTCGTCTTAAACATTACGAAAACTAAAACAAAATTGAGAGTTTAAACAGAGAGATTAATAATACGTTTATCTGGGGACGTCTTTTGTTTACGTAAGTGACCTCGAGATTATACATATCTATTGACTTACATCCACTTAAATAGATACTGTCTTTGCTTTACACAAATTACCTTGAGGTTATAAAATATGCATTGATTTATATCCACTTAAATACATATGGTTTTGTTTACATAAGTGGCCTCTAGAATGTAAAATGTGATCAACTTAACACCCAGTTAAATAGATACTCCTTTTGAAGTGAATGAATTATTATTCATAATATAAGTATTCACTTATATTCACCTAAATGGGAATGGGCAGAGTATATAATGTATATGCGGGAATTATTGATCAAATAAAAACACGTTGAAACACTTTTTATTACAGGAAATAATCAGCAGATTATCAGCAATACACACACACAAATATACAAATATATCCCTTCATTAATTAAGATGTATTATAATGAAAATTTCTAATTCTACTGACAAGTTAACATTGTTTAAAGTAAATCATTCTTAAACATTGTCCTCCACCATCATACTGTAATTATTATTATTATTATTATTATTATTATTATTATTATTATATTATTATTATTATTATTATTATTATTTGTGGAATCATTTTTAGAAGACGTAACCTATGTAATGAAAAAAACTATATATTATTATTATTATTATTATATTATTATTATTATTTTATTAAAAGTAATTGCTGCCTCAGCTGCATTAATTTTATACAGGTTCTTCTCTATTTTTCTAATTATTGCTTTCTCATTGTTGCTTAAACTGGTGAGCAACGCACCGAAGGTTGACATATCTCAATTAGGTAGAACGAATGGATTTTATTGGTAAAAATTTCAGTCGGGGTAGTCAAATTTTTGGGTAATATCCCGTAGAGTTTTATTACAGATAGAATTTATGTTAAATTCTATTTCTTTTCTATTCTTTCTATTCCTTTCCGGACGTTTCGTCTGAATAAACCTCAGACATCCTCTTGGGCGGAGGTGTGTGAAGGACTGAAGTGAGAAGTTGTTGTTGTTGTTGGAGATTAAGCCAGCCTTGTGCTGGCACGGGCTCTTGCTCCTAGAGCAGCCCGTAACTGGAATATCTGTAAAGATACAAAAAAACAGTGCTTTGGTGGTTAGTTTTGGAAAGGAGATAGGGTGACAGGCAGGATTGCAACCCCTTTGAACCTTACGGTACCCATCAGTAGGAGAGAAAGTTTTATAGCAGTGAGACTCAGCCTAGCTGAAGAGTGCTGAGTAGGAAGAAGGAAGCGAGTTTTAGTTTGAGGGAAAGAAGGCGTTACCTATAAACATTTTAGGCGCAATATATATACATGTGTGTAGCATCTGAAAATATTGCAATATATATCAAACCAACATTAAGCAAGTATTATAGTATATATACATGTTCATGCATACTCACACTTATACATATGCATCCCAAAGATGTTTAAGACTCCATTGCAACCAGTGAAGTAGAGGGTTTGTGCTTTGTGTGGTTTTCATTGTTTTTGTTTACAAGACACTAGGAGATTCCCATGTGTCTATGGAGAAATGCTGTGTGATTCATCCTTTTACCTGGGAGGTGGGTGAGACATTAGGAGATTCCCATATCCTATGTTATTTAAGATGTGTCTGGTGATCTGTGCCGGTGTCCAGCTCTATTTCAGTTAGGTTTGATCTGTAAGGCTGTGTCTCTGGGCAGTCTAGTAGGTAGTGTTCGAGGGGCTGGATTGCCTCTCGGTCACAGTACTGACATAACCTGCCCTCATTTCCTATCATTTGCCAGGTGCAGAGGTATCCTAGCCTTAATCTGTGTGTGATGACTGAGAGTTTTCTAGTGGTTTGTTTTGTGATGTCATGCGGCGTTAGATTTGTGACATCCACATACCACTTGGACGTCCTTGACTCTTGTAGGTAGTGACGTCGTACTTCACTCTCTTCTTGGAGTTTGGCATAGCTTTTTGCCATTCCTTTAGGTGTGTTATGGATGGTTGCACTTTTATGCTTACTGTACTGCAGCTGAGGGCACTTTTGGCAAGGAAGTCAGCTTCATCATTTCCCTGGATTCTCACATGGCTGGGTATCCAGTTTAGTGTGACTCTCCTGCCAGCAGCTGATGTGAATTGGGCCAATGATTTTATATGGCTGTTATCAGTGCACATTTTCTTTGGAGGGATTTGTCGCTTTGATAGCGAGTATTGCTCCTTTGGAGTCAATATGCATGTTGTGTGTCCTTCTTTTAAATTGGAATTTTTCTAAGGCTTTTAAGATTGCCATTAGTTCCGCTTGTAGTATGGAGGCATTGTTGGATAGCCTCCAGCTTCCTTTGAAGTCTTGGGCAGCCACTGCTGCTGCAGTTGCTGGGAGCTTCTGTGTCAAACTGAGCCATCAGTGTAAATATATGTTTTCAGCTGCTGTGTTCCCGATTGCTTCTTCTGCTGCAGTTTTCATTTGTGCTGCTGTGCACAGTGCTTTGTTTGCGGTAGTATCGTGAAGTTATACCGGATTGGGTCTTCGACCCAGGGAGGTGGTTTTTGGTACCCTCAGGTGGGACATCCTTGTTATGTGTTTCACTGTGTCCTGCATACCCAGTTTCTCTCAGTGTCTGGAGTATACTGCCCCGCATAGGTTTTTGGCGGGTCTAGTTCTTCGTGCAAGTTTATACACGCTTGCATTTTGTTTTTGTGTGGTCCATTTCTGTCGTTTCTGATGGTTTTGCACAGAATGGCAATATTTCTTTGGCCTATCCTGTGCTTGAGAGACTGCAGTTGTGTCTTGCCCTCAAGAGACAAATTCTTGTCCACATTGGGGCTCAATAGTATGTCTCATTGCGTTTTGTTTTGGAGGACTTCCAGCCTCTGCTGTTGATCCTTTCTGAGATTTGTCAGGACTGGTGCTGCGTATTCTACTTGTGCTCTGATGGTTTGTATGTAGAACCTCCTGAGCAGATGGTATGTCGCACCTTCTTGCAATGATGTGATTTTCTTTAGGGCATTAAGCCCTATTTTTGTTTTGGCTTGGAGGAGCTGTATTTGCTTCTCAGGAGAATATGAATCTGCAATGCAGACTCCCAGATATGTGTAGCTATCCACCCAGTCTATGACGTCTCCTTTCAGTAGAAGGTTGGGTGGATTCTGATCATGTTTTATTTGCCATGGCTTTTGTCTTATTTCTGTTGATTTGAGTCCCAGTTGTGTGCACTTGTCCTCAAGTTTTTGCAAGGCTTCTTGCATCTTTTGGAGCTGTCTTTGAGGGCCGGAGCTGACGATGCAA
The DNA here is from genome assembly GCF_015104395.2 of Macrobrachium nipponense. NCBI lineage: Eukaryota > Metazoa > Arthropoda > Malacostraca > Decapoda > Palaemonidae > Macrobrachium > Macrobrachium nipponense. Next base: position 31,845,662 of record NC_061097.1, read on the forward strand.
ACATCGTCAGCATATATAAAGACCTCTACTCCTTGTGGATAGCTCGAGACAGGCTACATTTTCCATAAGGACATTGAATAAGAAGGGGCTTAGAATGCCCCCCCATGTGGAGTGCCGTTTTCAAGAGAGTAGTATTCTGACATTCTGCCTTGGAACACTACTCTTGCTTCTCTGTCTTGCATGTATCCTTTTGTCCATAGTAAGCAGGTGCCCTTGATCCTCTTTCTGACTAGGGAGAGAGGATGGTTGCTGCATTGGCTAATTCATATGCCTTTTTTCTAGATCTAAGAAGACCACTATGGATTTTCTGCCATTTATGGCACTTAGCACATCTGTGAGGCACTCATGGGTGCCTACTCCTTCCCTATAGGCATAGAGCCTATGGTGTAGGGGCCCTGCTTTCCATAGTAGTCTGTTCAGAACCATTCCTTTCTGCAACCTTTTCAGTGCAGCTGATGAGGGCCCATATCGGCCTATATGCGCCTTCCTTTTCTTTTTTGGCTTAGGTATTGGTTGTGTGTCTTGCTGTTGCCATTTCTTTTGGCCTGGTGTGCTCTGTATATGTCCTGTTTACCAGGAGTAGGGTATACCTGTTGGCAGGGTCTCCATGTGTCAGCATGCTGTAAGTGATTGCATCATGCTCCAGGGGCTGTGTCTCTTTTCCCCTTGCGAGTGCACTGTTTAGTTCTTTCCATAGTGAAGGGTGTGTCTGTGTCATCAGGTGTGTTGCAGGCAGTATTGATTTCCCTCCATCTTGCTGGGGAAATTTCATTTATTTTTTCCCGTGTTGTTTGGGGAAGGTTGTGGGATTTTGTCCTTTCTGCGAAGTTTCTGGCTATATTGTCAGCTTCTTCTTGTGGGTTGGGGTGGATGCTTTGCGCCGTTCTTCCTTTCCCTGCAATTTTGCAAGGAATTCTCCAGATCTGGGTTACTGGAGTTTGTCTGCTGATGTTTGCACACCAATCATGCCATGCCTGTTGTTTAATTTCTTTTGTCTCTTCAGTTGCATGGGCTATTACCTCTCTGAGAAGTCTGTGCATCTCATCAGATGGTTCCCGTCTGAAGAGTTTCCGCACTCTGTTGACTCTGGCATTGAGTTCTTTGACCCTTTCACAGTAGTACCATGCATCTTTGTGATCGATCTTGGATCGTTTGATCTTTGGCATGGACATGTTTGCTGCCTCTCTGAGTTTGCTGATGAACTCTTCATAGAAGAGTTCTATATCGTTTGCAGGGTTTTCAAGGTAGTTCCTTCAAATGTAGCCCAGTTTGCAAACTTGGGGTTCCATCTTTCTGGTGGCGGTGGTATGGGGGGCAGCTTTGAGAGCCGTAGGCCAATGTCAATGGCTATGTGGGTCGCTTGTGAGGGTCTCGTGCAGCTTCCATGTTGCTTGCTCCTTTAGGGCGGAGTTTGTGAAGGTAAGATCTAGTCCTCCTCCTTTTAGGTGAGTTGGCTCTCAACTGTTTAATAGGCAACACCACTGGGAATTCACATGATAACTGGTGTAGATGTCTTCCAGTTGTGTTTGTTTGTTGTGTAGAGTTCAGGCTTGGGTGATGTGCATTGAAGTCTCCTCCAATTAGTGTGTTTTCCTGTGTCGCTGCACTGAAGAGTGCTTCCCCTTCGAATGTGTTGTCCCGAGCCCTGTATAGTTGTGTACCATCAGTGTTGTGTTTGCAAGTGTGAGTTTTACGCTGAGTGATTCTACATCATCTCCGCAAGGGATGTTGTCTACCTTCTTTGAGGGGATTGTGTTTTTAACTAGGGTGATTAGTCCTCTTTTAGTGTCTGTGTATGGTGTTTTGTACACCTTGTACCCTTTAAATGAAAATTTGGCGTTTTCCCTTACAAGTGTTTCTTGTAACATTATGATGTCGTAGTTATTTGTTTGTGTGTGTGCTTGCAGGAATGCGTATTTATTGTTTGCACTTAGTATGTTCCACTGGAGGATTTTTATAGTGTCTGTGTCTCTGCAGTCATTTGTGTTGTTGTTGTTTCCTAGTTCGTCATTTGCACTTGATGTGCCTTGACTACCAACTCTGAGGTTGGCCCCTGGCCACTGGAGATGTACCTGGTACTATTACTTGGAATGAAACTGACACCGGGTGTATTTGTAGTGCCATTTGCACTGTTGTTGTTTATTAGTTGTAGGCATTGGTGATGCAAAGAGTCCTCTGGACGTTCTTATGCACTTTTCAACGACTTCTTTGGCTATTTCCCTCTGAGAAGTTTGATCCTGTTAGTTCTGCAAACTTGAATAGCATTTGCACCAGTAGATTTGTGAGGTCTTGAGTCTGTGCGATATATTTGTCTTGTTTTAGTTCTGGCGAACTTCAAACCTGTTGCTTTGTGGGGTGGGAGGAGGAGGGGAGACTGGGTTATATGGCTTTGGGGAGCCAGGAACAGTGGTGCTAGTTTTAGGATTTGGAGTGAGGAGGATTTGTCGGGTTTCGGGAACAGGAGAAGTTAGGATGTATGTGTTGGTCGGCTTGGCCGATTCTGAGAAACTGATTTTCCTTCTAGTGTTTATTTGTTTCGTTGGTGTGTGTTGGTCTGGGTGTGGTTTGGGGAGTGTTTTGTGTTCCTTTTTCTGAGTTTGAGGCTGACTTTTAGTCCTGTTGGGTCTAGGCCCTCCAGCTGCAGCAGCATAGGACTGTGTCTTATGCTGGGGTGTGTCTGTGTGTTTTTGGGGGCTTGTTGCGACCCCCTAACTGCAGCAGCAAAGGACCTTGATCCCTGCTGGGTGGTGGGAGCTGCTGTTGTGTGTTGTGGTCTGGTCTGTGTGTGTGTGTGTCCAGGGAGGCTCCGAGGTGTGATTCCTTTAAGAGTGTCTATTTTTTGTAGCCTTATCGGGCATTTTCTGTTCCACGCATGGTGGTTTCCCTTGCATTCTTGAACTTGTCTGTGCAGAGTTTTGTGGGATGTCTCCCACTACATACACCACAAATGGCTTTGGCGGTGCAGGCACTGCTATGGTGTCCGTACCTCTGACAGTTAAAGCACCTCAGAGGTTCTGGTGTGAAGTCCATGGTGGGGAAGGAGCCCCACATGCCAAGGTTCAGTGACTTAGGCTGAGTTCCTTTCCATTCTACTAGGACTTTGCGGGTTGGCTGGGGGTTGGGTCCTTTTGTATGGCATCTCTCTGCTTTGATTACCTTTGGATTTTCCAGAATAACCCTGGTTTCAAATTGCAGAGGGTAATGGCATAATATAAATCTGCAGGGTTTGTCGTCAGGATTGAGGAATTTAAAGCTGGCAGGATTATTTTTCATATATTCATTTGTATTCAGGTCTGAGGGTATTGCAAACAGTTCTCCCCTGGTGGTGGGTCTTACCTTGAACAACTTACCCTTCTTTTCGAGGTCCTTAACGAATTCATATGCACTGGTTCCCGTTGGAGGAGTTATCAGGTATTTTCCATGTGAGGGTGAAGGTGCTGCTGGTGGTCCTTGTTTGCGTTTGTTCCTGGTGACAAGCTGGAATCCGTCATCTGCGTCCATGGCAGGGGGGTTTTCCTTGTCTTCTTGAGTGGCTGTGGTGGATTCTTCTTTAGAGGCAGGTGGTTTGGGGCCGGAGGAGTCTAGCCGAGGTCTAACTGCTTCAGGGGCATCTGAAAAAGAGGAAGAAGAAGACGTTGTCCGTTTCCGGTTCTCAGGTGCTTCTGCAGTGGTGGGTGTGGGCTGGGTTACTTAGGTCCATGGCTGCAGTTCGTCTTCGTCTATCTGTGAGGGAGAGAGAGAGAGAGAGAAGAGTGAGAGAGAGAGAGAGATAGATGAGAGAGAGAGAGAGAGAGAGAGGAGAGACCTTACAGACCTTACAGACCTTACAGTTCGTTCGGGTTGCCCCAGGTCCCTCAGTGTGAGGCGCCTCTAATGTCTACCAGAGAGTTGCTAGTACATCTTCCGGTATATTTTGCATCTTCCAATCTTGGATGGTCTGGGATGCAGTTTAGATATTTGTCGAGCTTATTCTTAAACACATCTACGCTCACTCCTGATATATTCCTCAGATGAGCTGGCAACGCATTGAATAGACGCTGCATTATCGATGCTGGTGCGTAGTGGATTAATGTTCTGTGTGCTTTCCTTATTTTTCCTGGTATAGTTTTGGGCACTATTAATCTACCTCTGCTTGCTCTTTCTGATATTTTTAGTTCCATGATATTTTCTGTTATTCCTTCTATCTGTTTCCATGCCTGAATTATCATGTAGCGTTCTCTTCTCCTTTCTAGACTATATAATTTTAAGGATTGTAGTCTTTCCCAGTAGTCTAGGTCCTTAACTTCTTCTATTCTAGCTGTGAAGGACCTTTGTACACTCTCTATTTGTGCAATATCCTTTTGATAGTGTGGGTACCATATCATATTGCAATATTCAAGTGGACTACGAACATATGTTTTATAAAGCATAATCATGTGTTCAGCTTTTCTTGTTTTGAAGTGCCGTAACAACTTTCCCATTTTTGCTTTACATTTTGCCAACAGAATGGCTATTTGATCATTGCATAACATGTTCCTATTCATCATCACACCAAGGTCTTTAACTGCTTCCTTATTTGTGATTGTCTCATTATTAGGTCCCCTATATGCATATAGCTTTCCTTCTCTGTCTCCATAAATTTATTGATTCAAATTTATCAGAGTTAAATACCATCCTATTTACCTCTGCCCAATCATATACTTTGTTAAGGTCTCTTTGTAGAGCGTTCCTATCTTCATCACAAGTAATTTCTCTACTTATTCTTGTGTCATCAGCGAAACTACTCACTACCGAATCCTTAACATTACTGTCTATGTCTTCATTCATAATAACAAACAATATTGCAGCTAGCACCGTACCTTGTGGCACACCGGATATTACCTTGGTTTCATCCGATTTCTCATCGTTTGCAATAACTATCTGTTTTCTGTTGTGTAAAAATTCTTTTAACCATCTTCCTACTTTATCTACGATATTGTGTTTTCTAATTTTCTTTGCTAATATATTATGGTCTACTTTGTCAAAAGCTTTTGCAAAGTCTAGATAAACAACATCTGTTTCATTTCCGCTTTTCATATTTTTGAATATGTTCTCACGGTGGACTAACAGTTGGGTTTGTGTACTTTTTCCGGGTACGAAACCGTGTTGTCCTATATTAAACAAATTATTTTTTATTAAATGTTCATAATATTTTTCTTCATTACCCTTTCATACACTTTCATAATATGTGATGTTAGACTCACAGGCCTATAATTACTTGCCTCTAGTCTTGATCCACTTTTGAAAGTAGGGGTGATATGCTAATTTGTGCTTCATCATAAATCTTGCCTGTATCTACACTTTGTCTTAATAATATTGCAAGTGGCTTTGCGATAGAATGAACTACTTTCTTTAACAAAATAGCAGGGACTCCATCCGGCCCTGCAGCAGCTCCATTTTTAATTTCATTAATTGCTGCACAATATCAGCTTCATTAATTTCTATGTCAGCTAAATATTATTCACTATTTTTCGTCCCTTACTTCTATATCATTATCTTCATTATCTATTCTAGGGGTGAATTCTCTCTTATATCGTTCTGCCAGTATGTTGCAAATTTCCTTTTTTTCATTCGTTAATCTCCCTTCAATTCTCAGAGGGCCTATTTCTATTCTTCTTTTATTCATCTTCTTCGCATATGAGCATAATAGTTTGGGGTTTTTGCTTGATATTTAATAGGGTTTTTTCTTCAAGTCCCGTTTTCATTTTCTTTTGATTGTATAATCTTTTGTTCTGCATTTTCTATCTTACTTTTTAGTTCTATAACTTTCCATGCATTTTTTTTCTTTTGCAAGACCTTTTTTCCACTTTCTGATTTTCTGGAACAAGATTCCTTCTGTCTCTTGGTATGCATGAATGATGTTTACTTTTTCTTCTTCGGTATATATTTATCCACTATTTTCTCCAATATTTTATATAATATCTCCGTATTTACCCTTATGTCATCACTTACGAAAATGTTATCCCAATCTTTGTTTAATTCTTCATTAATTTCTGACCATTTTATATTTTTACTGTAGAAGTTGTATTTTCCATATCCTTCCCACTTTTTCATTTCTTGCTTATCTCTATTTCACTTGCTTTGGAATGAACTGTTAATTCTATGACATTATGATCTGAAATACTCGCATTATAAACTATTATTTCTTTAACATAATTCATCTCGTTCACAAATACTAGGTCTAAAGTATTTTCCTTTCTTGTTGGCAGGTGATTTATTTGTTGAATGTTGTATTCTAGTAGCATATCTAATAGCTTTTCGAATTGCCTCTTATCTTCTGCACTACTATTACTCTCTTTTTTATATGTATAAGTACAACCACAGTCTCCTATTCGTTCTTTCCATTCTACGAAAGGAAAGTTGAAGTCACCAGATAGGAGAATAGTCCAGTCCTTGTGATTTCTACATATATCATCCAATTTTCAATTATTAAGTCAAACTCTTTAGTATTAGGAGGTCTATATTACTATGTTCATCAATTTTTCAGATTCAAATTCTACCGCTATTAGTTCACATTCTGAGTTACTATATTTCTCATATATTTTTCCTTGTTTTTTGTCTTTCCCATATATTGCGGTTCCCCCTTGATTCCTATTTTTTCTATCTGATCTATAAGTTTGGAACCCTTTTATTTGATCATCATTCCCAGTCTCTTGGGAATACCAGGTTTCACTTATATTCATTATGTCTATTTTCTTTTCATTTTGGGTTAGTTTTCTAATAAAGTACTCTATTTTTCTTTTTGAGTTACTCGTAACTAAAACCCTGCGCATTCATCACTATGATGGTTTGCGTGTTTTCTCCTTCATTAATATTGGTAGTAATAAGGATTTTCCCATGTCTCTTTTCCTGTTCTGGTATGTTGTTCTTTTTTTCATTTCCAGAAATTCTGACATTAAAAAATCCAACTTTTCCATAATATTTGATCTTCCCTCATCATAATTATTCATTTTGTGTCTGAATCTGCAATTTTCTCCGTTTCTGCAATATCCTCTTGCATAATAAATACAGTTATTATCTCTTGAGAGATAGAGAGAGAGAGAGAGAGAGAAATGTATGTGTATGTGTGTGTTTTATTATATTTTTTTTCTTTTGCCTGAAGGGCCTAAACCTGGTTTATGGGAGACACCAGCCTATCGTTCCTGTTGCTACTTGCAAAATAACGGATTGCGAGAGTAGAAAGTTTTTGTCCCTTAGACCCTGCTTCAATCGGAGTTTTCAGACCCCAACGGCTACCAAATTTTAGGCAGGAGAGACTGTTAGTAATGGAAAATTATTTGAGAGAGAAAGATGTCATATGAAATTTCCTTATAAAATGTGAGAGAGCTCTCTCAGAATTATAATTCTCGGTGTCGTCGTCAATCGCCGAAAGTTCCGCTTTAGGATTTATGTAGCGTTACCACTATTAGTACGGTTGTTATTATGGCTGTTATGTTGTGGGTTGGATATGATCCACGGTACATTATTATTATTATTATATTATTATTATTATTATTATTATTATTATTATTATTATTATTATTATTATTATTATTATTATTATTATTATTATTTTTTTTTTTTTTTTTTTTTTTTTTGCTCTATCACAGTCCTCTAATTCGACTGGGTGGTATTTATAGTGTGGGGTTCCGGGTTGCATCCTGCCTCCTTAGGAGTCCATCACTTTTCTTACTATGTGTGCCGTTTCTAGGATCACACACTTCTGCATGAGACCTGGAGCTACTTCAGCCTCTAGTTTTTCTAGATTCCTTTTCAGGGATCTTGGGATCGTGCCTAGTGCTCCTATGATTATGGGTACGATTTCCACTGGCATATCCCATATCCTTCTTATTTCTATTTTCAGATCTTGATACTTATCCATTTTTTCCTCTCTTTCTCTTCAACTCTGGTGTCCCATGGTATTGCGACATCAATGAGTGATACTTTCTTCTTGATTTTTGTCAATCAACGTCACGTCTGGTCTATTTGCACGTATCACCCTATCCGTTCTGATACCATAGTCCCAGAGGATCTTTGCGTGATCGTTTTCTATCACTCCCTCAGGTTGGTGCTCGTACCACTTATTACTGCAAGGTAGCTGATGTTTCTTGCACAGGCTCCAGTGGAGGGCTTTTGCCACTGAATCATGCCTCTTTTTGTACTGGTTCTGTGCAAGTGCCGGGCATTCACTTGCTATGTGGTTTATGGTTTCATTTTTCGTATTGCACTTCCTACATATGGGAGAGATGTTATTTCCGTCTATCGTACTTTGAACATATCTGGTTCTTAGGGCCTGATCTTGTGCCGCTGTTATCATTCCTTCAGTTTCCTTCTTTAGCTCTCCCCTCTGTAGCCATTGCCAATTGTCATCGCTGGCTAGTTCTTTAGTCTGTCTCATGTATTTGTCCGTGCATTGGTTTGTTGTGCCAGTCCTCTGTTCTCTCTGTCCTTCTCCTGTCTCTGTATATTTCTGGGTCTTCGTCTACTTTTATTAGTCCTTCTTCCCATGCCACTCTTTAGCCACTCGTCTTCACTGGTTTTCAGATTTGCCCCAGTGCTCTGTTTTCAATGTTGACGCAGTCCTCTATACGTTAGTAGTCCTCTCCCTCCTTCCTTTCGTGTTATGTATAGTCTGTCCGTATTTGCTCTTGGGTGTAGTGCTTTGTGTATTGTCATTTGTTTCCTGGTTTTCTGATCTATGCTGCGGAGTTCTGCCTTCGTCCATTCCACTATTCTGCGCTGTATCTGATTACTGGCACTGCCCATAGTGTTTATGGCTTTTATCATATTTCCGGCGTTGAGTTTTGACTTGAATATCGCCTTGAGTCTCTGCATATATTCTTTCCTGATCGTGTCCTTCATCTCTTGGTGTTTTATATCTCCTCCTTCCATTATTCCCAGGTATTTGTATCCTGTCTCATCTATGTGTTTGATGTTGCTCCCATCTGGTAGCTTTATCCCTTCAGTTCTCGTTACTTTGCCTTTTTGTATGTTGACTAAGGCGCATTTTTCTATTCCAAACTCCATTCTGATGTCCCCAGCTACAATCCTTACAGTCTGGATTAGGGTATCTATTCCTTGTAGCTCTTACCATACAGCTTGATGTCGTCCATGAACATCAGATGGTTGATTTTGTTGCCTCTTTTCTTGAGTTGGTACCCGGCATCCATCTTCTGTAGTACTTTTGTCATGGGAATCATGGCTACTACGAAGAGTAGTGGGGACAGTGAGTCGCCCTGGAAGATCCCTCTCCTGATATTAACCTCTGCTAGTCTTATTCCAGAGCTTGTAAGTATTGTATTTCCAGTTGCGCATTGTATTTTTGAGGAAGCTGATGGCATTTTCCTCTGCCCCATATATTTTCAGGCATTCTATTAGCCATGTGTGTGGTATCATGTCGAAGGCTTTCTTATAGTCTATCCATGCCATGCTTAGGTTGGTTTTTCCTTCTCCTACTGTTCTTCATTACCATTTTGTCTATCAGGAGCTGGTCTTTTGTGCCCCTATACTTCCTTCTGCAGCCTTTCTGTTGGTAGGGGATGGTGTTTGTCTCCTCTAGGTAGTTGTATAGCCTTTCACTGATGATACCTGTTAGTAACTTCCACATTATTGGAGTAGGCAGGTGATAGGCCTGTAGTTACTGGCTATATTTCCCTTACTCTTGTCTTTTTGTACTAAGGATGTTCTTCCTGTGGTCATCCATTTGGGTGCTTGGTGATTTGAGATACAATGCTGGAGTTGTTCTGCTATTCGTGGGTGTAGGGCCTTGAAGTTTTTGAGCCAGTATCCATGGACTTCATCGGGACCTGGGGTTTTCCAGTTTGGCATTTTCTTTAGTTGGTGTCTGACTGTGTCTGTCGTGATCTCTGTGAATCTTTGTTTTATTATTATTATTATTATTTATTATTATTATTATTATTATTATTATTATTATTATTATTAATTATTATTATTATTATTATTATTATTATTATTATTATTAGAGGAACTAAATTTATACGGAGCGAAGGCAACGGTCTGAAAGATGTGACAAAAGTTGATAAAATAGTTCTATTATTGTTATTATTATTATTATTATTATTATTATTATTATTATTATTATTATTATTATTATTATTATTATTATATTATTATTATTTATTATTAATTAAACGGAATCATTTTATAATCAGCATATGAAGAGGTTAAGATTAGTAACTACAGTAAATGAAAAACTATATTATCATTATTATTATTATTATTATTATTATTATTATTATTATTATTATTATTATTATTATTATTATTATTATTATTATTATTATTATTATTATTTTTACTATTATATCAGTTATTACTAACTAAACGTAATAAAAGACTGGATAAACAAACAACTTCCCAAAAGTCAACCGGATTCAAGATTCCTTCGACCTGCCAAGGTTTCCTTCTTGAGGACTCAAATTGTCCTGTAGTTTTCTCAAGGATTCTCTTCAAAGCGACTTCTCAAATCATCGTGAGGGGTGACTGAGATACGAATGACGCCATTGTGAAGGGGGAGGAGGGGGAGGAGAGGGAGGGGAAGGGGTCACACCTGGGCCATACATAATTTGGGCGCAGCTGGAATCCAATAAGAGGTGACGAGATTCCAATTATTCCAGGAGTATTCCAGGAGATTCGACTGGACGCTCAAACGGTGATTTGTCTATAGTGAGGAAGGTGCTTCTGTGTGTGTGTTTATATATATATATATATATATATATATATATATATATATATATATATATATATATATATATATATATATATTATAATAGAGAGAGAAGAGAGGTGAGAGAGAGAGAGAGAGAGAGAGAGAGAGAGAGCACCACTCCCCTCAGATTGTACCTGTACACCTCAGAAATCTTTTTTTTTTTTTTTTTTTTTTTTTTTTTTTTTTTTTTTTTTTTTTTTTTTTTTTTTTTGTAGAGCAATATTCCAGTGCCATTGTTTCGTCTTTTGGTGTTGAGTACATTTCTTAGCAACACCTCAAACTGAAGTCACTAAATTTTGCACTTCCTTGTATAAAGTTATTGGTGGACGTATATTTTTATATTTGATATTTAATTGAAAAAGAAACCCTCAAAATTACTGTGTATGACGTGTTTACCTATAAGTATTTACATTAACTTTTACTCAACACTCGAGTACTTTCAGGCCCTATCTGTGGCCCTTTTTCACACATCTCGTGAAAAAGGGCCCAGATAGGGCCTAAAAGTACTCGAGTGTTGAGTAAAATAAAATGTTAATACTTATAAGTAAACACGTTATACGCAGTAATTTTGTCTGTTTCTTTTTCAATCTTCAGAAGAAAACTGAAAGAAGTTTTTGTTTGATATTTAATGTTATTTAAGTCATGCATATGTTTATCCATGCATTGCACCAAAAACATATTTGATGTAAACAACTGTATCCTGGTGAAGTGACTTTTTATGGTGTTTGTTTGAAAAGTCCTGACTCTAGATTTTATTTTCCCTTCTACTTATACACTCGTTCTCTACTGCAGTGTATTTGTTTCATCTTCCCCTCTAAGGGGACACATGTTTATTCTTTTTACACGTTTGTTTATTCCTCTCACCGATCGTCTGTTGAACAGCCTCCCAGAGGAGGTCCTGCAATTTATTTGAACTTCAGAAGTTCAAAATCAAAGGAGCAATTCATCACTACCATAATACTTCCCTAATACTATCCTCGTTTCATTTCAATGCGTTTTTATCTATTTGTCAAATATTTATTTAATTTTGTAACAGGTGGGGGTCAATTATTTCCGTATTTCATTATTTCGTCCTCTTTATTCGTACAAATGAACATCATCATATTCTTTGGAAGCTTGAATTTCAAGTCAGTGCCCCCTGTTTTGGGCTTGTTCCATATGAATAAGGGTTTATCTTCTGAACAATAATAACAACAATGTACATGCGTGTACCCCCTGACCTGCATTCAACATCTAACGTAACTAATCTCTTAAAGTGACCTATTCTGCAAAGTGCAACACTCAAATGTTGACAGAAAGGTCAGCGCTATTTTGACAAGAGTTCAGGATAAGCTCTGGATGTATTTGTTTCAAGTGCCATTCGCGTTAACCCAAAGCTCTTGCGAACACTTTGACAAATTGTGTCGTGTTCATGGAGGGCTTTTGTTCCTGGATGAGTAACGCCTCCAGGAGGCGCAGACGTCGAGGGTCGGGTGCTCTCCCTATTATCCTGGTGTTACGGATGATACAGTCGCGGGAGATTGTGTCTCGGTGGGCGGTGAGGGCGTGGTTCTTGATAGCCCTTCTTGGGCATGACAGGAGATTCTCTTCGCAAGACGCAATGGTAGTCATTCCAATGTACTTCCCAGGACATCCTCGGGCGGGGCATATGTATTGGTATACTACGTTCGTCTGCTTGAGGGGGTCTCCTGATGGCGGTGAGGGGTTATTTTTTCATGATAAGGTCTTTTTTTTTGTTTTTACGGTTTTTTTTGTAGTATATTATAAGGTCCACTATCTTGCCTTCTTCAATGGGGAGGATGTTTTCCTTAATGATCTTCTTCATCGCCTTCCTCCTCTCGGCGGTATTGAGAGTGCATGAAGGCCTTATAAATATATCGTGATGTTCTCGGTGGGGCGGGGGTTCGTGGGTCTTGTTCCTCGTTCGAGTACCATCTTCGAGGGCGGTACGCACTTCTCGATTGATGAGCTTATTGGAATACCCGTTATTCACGAGCATCTGTGAAGCTCTATCAAGCTCGAGGTGTGTGTCCTGCAGGTGGAACAATGGGAGAGGGCCCTTTTCACAAAGGCCCTGACAGTAGTCTTAAACCTGTCTGGACACTCGCTATCCCCGTTGAGGCACATTCCTAAATTAGTTTTCTTGTGTAGACAGAAGTGCGGAGACCGTCTTCTGTCTTCGTTATAAGGACGTCGAGGAAGGGGAGCCGATCGTTGGTGCTAAACTCGACTGTATAGTTTAGCACGCTGCATTGCTGGAATCGGCGACGTAGGGCTTCTACCTCATCCTCGGTGTCGACTTGCACGAAGATATCTTCTACGGTGCCCATATAGAAGTTGGCAAAAAGGACTCCCAGAGGAGAGCCCATGGCAACGCCATCTTTCTGACGGAACATCTGTCCTCGGTGGGTGGAGAAGGGGGCCCTCTTCGTACAGATGTCCAGCAAGGTGCGCAAAGAGGCTTCTGGGATATTGAGTGGGGCCGTCGACGGGTCTCGGTAGACTCGATCCATGATGATGTCAATGGTTTCGTCGACGGAACGTTGGTAAAATAGGGATTCTACGTCGAGGGATGCTATGATGGCCGGTGCCGGGGGAGTCGCGAATTTCTTCAAGGAACTCCACCGATGAACTCAGGCTATAGCGGCTCGGGACGTAGGGAGTCAAAATTTGATTGAGGCGCTTGGCCAAGGCGTAAGTCGGGGCGGGCGTCTGGCTGATAATCGGGCGGAGAGGGTTGCCTTCCTTATGGGTTTTCACGTTCCCATAGAGGTAACCAAGACTGAAGTCCCCTTGGATGGGCGGAAGGTGGACTGCGTTGGTTGCGGCATTAATGGTACTGATGGACACGGTTGTTGGCATCCCTTTTGATGTCTTCCGTAGGGTTCCGTGGAAATCTTAGCTTGATGATGAATAATAGTGCCAAGACCAGGAAGAACATTCTTTAATATTACGAGCTTTCGAGGTCTGAAACCTCATCTTCAGGCTGAAAAAATGACAAGAATGAGAAATCACTAAAAATTACATTAAAATGAATTGTCTGATTAAAAGCTTCAGTAAAAACATAAAATAAAACGAACATCACATACAAACTAAAAATTAAAAAATTACGAAAAAACTAACAAAACGGAAGTCATACAAACCAGTAATAAAAATGAAAATAATATGAAAGTAAACAAAAACTACACTCAAAAATAAAATGGCTAACGACCCATTTGTGTACCTACTATGATACTATATGATAGCTAGTTGAATACCGGACGAGTTGTTGTTCAATTCCGGTTTCATTTTCTTAATAAACAGCGACTCTGAAATTAAAAGGTCCAGTCTATTTTAGAGTACTGTCTTTTTGCTCAAATAGACTGGACCTTTTAATTTCAGAGTCGCTGTTTATTAAGAAAATGAAACCGGAATTGAACAACAACTCGTCCGGTATTCAACTAGCTATCATATAGTTTCATAGTAGGTACACAAAGTGGGTCGTTAGCCATTTTATTTTTGAGTGTAGTTTGTTTTACCTTTCATATTATTTTCATTTTTATTACTGGTTTTCTATGACTTCCGTTTTGTTTTAGTTTTTTCGTAATT
>NC_061097.1:31864975-31872722 GCF_015104395.2 Macrobrachium nipponense
CAACTACCTAGAGGAGACAAACACCATCCCCCACCAACAGAAAGGCTGCAGAAGGAAGTGTAGGGGCACAAAAGACCAGCTCCTGATAGACAAAATGGTAATGAAGAACAGTAGGAGAAGGAAAACCAACCTAAGCATGGCATGGATAGACTATAAGAAAGCCTTCGACATGATACCACACACATGGCTAATAGAATGCCTGAAAATATATGGGGCAGAGGAAAATACCATCAGCTTCCTGGAACACAATACTTACAAGCTCTGGAATAAGACTAGCAGAGGTTAATATCAGGAGAGGGATCTTCCAGGGGCGACTCATGTCCCCACCACTCTTCGTAGTAGCCATGATTCCCATGACAAAAGTACTACAGAAGATGGAGGCCGGGTACCAACTCAAGAAAAGAGGCAACAGAATCAACCATCTGATGTTCATGGACGACATCAAGCGGTATGGTAAGAGCATCAAGGAAATAGATACCCTAATCCAGACTGTAAGGATTGTATCTGGGGACATCAGGATGGAGTTTGGAATAGAAAAATGCGCCTTAGTCAACATACAAAAAGGCAAAAGTAACGAGAACTGAAGGGATAAAGCTACCAGATGGGAGCAACATCAAACACATAGATGAGACAGGATACAAATACCTTGGAATAATTGGAAGGAGGAGATATAAAACACCAAGAGATGAAGACACTATCAGGAAAGAATATATGCAGAGACTCAAGGCGATACTCAGTCAAAACTCAACGCCGGAAATATGATAAAAGCCATAAACACATGGGCAGTGCCAGTAATCAGATACAGCGCAGGAATAGTGGAATGGACGAAGGCAGAACTCCGCAGCATAGATCAGAAAACCAGGAAACATATGACAATACACAAAGCACTACAACCCAAGAGCAAATACGGACAGACTATACATAACACGAAAGGAAGGAGGAGAGGACTACTAAGTATAGAGGACTGCGTCAACATTGAAAACAGAGCACTGGGGCAATATCTGAAAACCAGTGAAGACGAGTGGCTCAAGAGTGCATGGGAAGAAGGACTAATAAAAGCAGACGAAGACCCAGAAATATACAGAGACAGGAGAAAGACAGAAAGAACAGAGGACTGGCACAAAAAAAAAACAAACCAATGCACGGACAATACATGAGACAGACTAAAGAACTAGCCAGCGATGACAATTGGCAATGGCTACGAGGGGAGAGCTAAAGAAGGAAACTGAAGGATGATAACAGCGGCACAAGATCAGGCCTAAGAACCAGATATGTTCAAAGTACGATAGACGGAAAATAACATCTCTCCCATATGTAGAGTGCAATACGAAAAGTGAAACCATAAACCACATAGCAAGTGAATGCCCGGCACTTGCACAGAAACCAGTACAAAAAGAGGCATGATTCAGTAGCAAAGCCCTCCACTGGGAGCCTGTGCAAGAAACATCAGCTACCTTGCAGTAATAAGTGGTATGAGCACCAACCTCCAACCTGAAGGAGTGATTGAAAACGATCAGGCAAAGATCCTCTGGGACTATGGTATCAGAACGGATAGGGTGATACGTGCAAACAGACCAGATGTGACGTTGATTGACAGGTCAAGAAGAAAGTATCACTCATTGATGTCGCAAATACCATGGGACACCAAGAGTTGAAGAGAAAGAGAGGGAAAAATTGGATAGTATCAAGATCTGAAAATAGAAATAAGAAGGATATGGGATATGCCAGTGGAAATCGTACCCATAATCATAGGAGCACTAGGCACGATCCCAAGATCGCTGAAAAGGAATCTAGAGAAACTAGAGGCTGAAGTAGCTCCAGGACTCATGCAGAAGAGTGTGATCCTAGAAACGGCACACATAGTAAGAAGAGTGATGGACTCCTAAGGAGGCAGGATGCAACCCGGAACCCCACACTATAAATACCACCCAGTCGAATTGGAGGACTGTGATATAGCAAAAAAAAAAAAAAAAAAAAAAAAAAAAAAATAATAATAATAATAATAATAGCAGTGACGTCACGCGGCCTTTACCCAATCAAAACGAAGCCCGGCGTGATGATATATGCAGTGAGAAGATCGGCGCGCCTGCTGAGCATGCGATCGGGAGCTGGCTTGAGCCCGCAGCCAGGCAGCCAATGAAAAAGAAGCTCCCCACCACGAGCCAATGAAAAGGCAGCGGCACGACGCTCCCCGCTGCGCCAGCGCAATATAAGCAGCTGGACTCACCTTCTGGTAGCCGTTGTGTCTTTAAAACTCCAGTTGAAGCAGGACCCAAGAGTCAAAATCTCCCAGTCTCGCCGTCTGTGGCAAGTGGCACAGGACTGATAGGCTTGGCGCCTATAAGCCAAGAACCTAGGATAGGAGATAGGTGTTTGAGAGGATTGGCACTATAAGCCAAGAGAAAGTTTGTGAGTGTGTGTACTTGAAACAGTAAACTTTTTTTTTTTTGGTTTTGTGTTTTATTATTCCTTCACCATCTTAAGGACCTCCCTGACTGTAGGACTTGACTGCTGGGTCGTCTTAGTGCTCGGAGAGCAGTAAGGAGATTCCCCAGCTGCAACTGCTGCAGTCAGTAAACAGCTACCAATAGGCTAGATAGGGCCCCCCTCAAGCAGAAAAGAAAATATTACAATAATAATAATAATAATTAAATTATAATTAAACAGCATTAGAAATATATAGTAATAATATGTAAAGTAGAGTAAAGTAAAAGAAAGTCAAGTAGAGTAAAGTAAAGCACAAGTAATATTATAAATATATATATATATATACTATATATATATATATATTGTTACAGTTATAATAATAATAACAATAACAATAATTGATTACAGTTTCAGTTCTTTAATTTCTTTTTTCCACTCTAACTTTCACTTTGTCTGGTGCCCTAGGGCTTAAAGGGTTGGACAACCTAACCAGGCACACTGCCTATCCTTTAACCCCCCTCTTTTGACTTGGAAGCACCCTAACAATGACGGACATGGAACCTCAACGACCACAGGAACGAGACGAGACCACCAAGATGGAAGCTACCGAAGACCTAAGGAAAAAGAGGACGAAGGAGGACGACGACGATCAGGAGTGGACCACCGTTACCTCAAAGAGAACAAGGAAGCAGGAGAGAACCAGCTTCAAGGAAAATGCTCCAGAAAACAACGCAAATGGAAACCAAGTCAGGGAAAAAATCACCCACTTCAGGGTCATTGCAAAAATAACTCAGCTGAAGGATTCAGAGCCATAGCAGCCTTCCAGACCAGGTTTTCAAAAACCCTGCAGTTCCAGGCTAAGCCAATAAGCAGGGTCAGTGGACCTTCTCATCCAGAGATACAAAAACGATTATCACCCTGAGGAACACGACAGCAATCAACATCAAGGAACTGAAAGAAGAAGAGAGAATTAAGAAAGCAGAGTAGTGGTTGGCTACCCGCTTGAAATGCCTGAAAGCCACCTAACCAGCGCAGCCAATGTGACAACTGCGAATTAGAATGAAGAACAAACAATGGTATACTGTACCAAGGCTGTACTAGTCACCTTCGTAGGGGACCATCCCAGAAAGAGTTGACCTGGGAGTGTTCGGGAGATATGGGGTGAAAACTTAACTACCCGGAACCCGTAAGGTGCTTCAAGTGCCAAGAAATTTGGGCACCAATAAGAGCCAATGTCAGGCAAAGCAAGAGACCTGTGCAATATGCAGCAGGAAACATCCCACTGAAGACTGCATTGCCAAAAAAAGGAAAGCAGGGAAACCACAACACCGAAGTGCCCCAACTGTAGCAAGGCACACATCGCCATGGCCATGGGGGATGCCCTGAGAGACTGGCAAGAGTAAAGGCCGCTCTGCCCAAAGAAACAGAAGAGAGAGGAGCTTGTCAAGAGGAAGGGCAGCACCAAAACCTCAGCCCAGGAGAAGGTTCTATACCAAGGGAAGAAGCTGGAGGAATCCAGGAGGGAAGCAGGACCCAGCAGGAAAAGAAACAGCTCCAGATCTGCATCAAGAAGACCCTCCCCCCAGCAAACAAATCCTCAGGCACCTAAACCACTGCCAAGGTCTATTTACATCAAAACAATCGATCTCAGGGACAGATTGACAGACTTCTCCAAAACGCATCATAAAGGGAGACATCAATGCAGAAAAAAACTATCCAAGAGTGCATAGAAGTACTTTTCTTTAAGAGCTTCATCAAAGGAGCTTCCAAGTCCCCCTCCCCTCTACCACTATGCAGGAGGCAGCGACCCAAGCTGCACCAAAACCCACCCACTCCTCAAATCCCCTCACCTCTACCTTCCACATCCAACCCTCAACCCCCCCTCACCTTCCCACATCTCTGAACAAAATAAACCACACCCTCTCAACTCATCCAACTCATCCTCATCATCACCATCAACCACTGAAGGCATGAACAGAGGAAACTGGAAGATAACATTCGCACCAAGGGACCCCAGACAGTTCTCCTCAATGTACCAATCATGCTTGAAGATCATCAATTGGAACCGCTGGTGGAATAAGGACAAAGGCAGCCACACTAATTGCAGTCTGCAAAACAGAAAATGTGGACATCATTCTACTTCAAGAAACCATGCTAAACAACTGGGACAAAATTCAGAATAACTGGATATAATGTCTACACAACCCCATGCGTAGGCACAGACAGAGGATTGGCAATTCTCGTCAAGAATACAATCCCAACAGCAAGAACACACAACCCAATCCACTGTGGCAACAATGTGGAAACCCTAGCAGTGAGAATCACACTGCTAAACCAGAGGATAGATATATACAACATATATAGACTACATAGAGAAGACCAGGAGAACTACAGCTCACACAGCTCTTTGCACATGCAGCAGATTCACCAACAATTATATGTGGGGACTTCAACGCGCATCACCCTCTGTTATCATCCCCATCGACCACAAACCAACCTGGAGAGCACATAGCCTTCTCTCTAGATGAGTTTGAAGGAGTCTCACTACTCAACTCAGGGCAAAACCTACACACATAAGAGGAGGCAGATTAGATTTGACATTTGCCACAACAACAATCAGACACCTAACAAGGTGGCAAGTACACACGACATTAGTGAGCGACCACTTTGCCACAGTAACAGAGCTGGAGATGCAGCAACTACCGCCAATACCGCCACCCCCTCCGACATGGAACCAAGACCTAGCAGATTGGGTTGTGTTTCGTCTAGCCCTCGAAGAGTGGGCAGCACAATACACACCTCCAGAAGACATAGATCAGCTAGAAAAAGATCTTAGTTGAGGCTATACACAATGCTGCAAACAGGGCAATGCCCATGAGAGTAGGAAGAAGAGACCACACCTACAAAGACTCCTGGTACTACTGCCCAGAAGTAAGAAGACTGAAACCCTACTGAACAGGGTAACAAAAATTTATAGGAAAAGAAGGACACAGAAAACAGGGAACTACTACAAGCAGTCAAAAATAAAGTTCAACAGCAGCTGCAAGAGATAAGAATTGAAAACTGGATGGAATGGTGTACAAAACTATCACAGTACACATCTCTCTCGGAGCTATGGAAGTGGCTGAACAGAGTAGCCGGAAAGAAGAGAACACCCGTAGCAACTCACCCTCACCCACTAGAAGAAGCGGAAAGACTGGCAACATCCTTCGCCAATAGGACTAGCTCAGGTAACCTCTCCCCTGAAACAAGAAGAATTCAGGATCAACTAGCACCGATTCGATGGGAGGAGATCGATGCGGCCTGCCACAGACCAGACGATACTGACATCCCTTACACAGTAGAGGAACTGAAAGCAGTTTTAAAGTTGGCAAGAGACACAGCACCAGGAGCAGACAGGATAAACATACACCATGATCAGCAAATGGGTCCTGCAGGAGAAACAGCCTTTCTGAGAATCCTGAACAAAACACACATCGAGCACACAAGACCACAAACCTGGCGGCAGCAAGACACGCAGCAATCCCCAAACCTAAAGATCCAGAGAACCAAGACCAATCGCTTGGTTGGTCATGCATTGAGAAAACTGGAGAAAAAATGGTACTAAATAGAATGAAGTACAAGATTGGTCCACTGCACAAGCAGCTATATGCATATCAAGAAGAGTCGGAACTACAGAGTGCATAACAGATGTTTCTCAGCTATATAAATCAGAAGAAGGCCACAGTAGTCTTCATAGATTTTGAAAAGGCTTTTGAACTAGCCAGTCCAGCAGCAATACTACAATCAGTAGTAAAAGGAAGGGAGTCCAAGGACACTTACTAGCCTGACAAAAAACTACGTGCTGAGAAGGCAGGTCAGAGTAAAATTCCCAAGGAGTGATGTCTACATTCCACGACTTGGAAAATGGCACCCCTCAGGAGGAATTCTGAGTCCATTTCTATTCAATATACTAATGGAGAATATGCCTCACTGCAGCTTCCAGAAGGCGTAGAAATCTTCATCTATGCCGATGATGTGTGTGTAGTAGCAAGAGGAGCTGTTAGAGTACCCAGAATGCAAAGGGCACTCAATGACATCAACAATAAAATCAAATGAGCTAGGCCTAAAAACATAAATAAAACATGCCATGACATCCCAAAAGGCCACATGACAATAAAAGCCCACAGACCGCTGCAACCACTGACAATAGGAGCTGAGCCCATAGAATGGGTAGACAGCTACATGTACCTAGGAGTTGTCATAGATCAGCAGCTAACTTTCAAGGAAGAAATCAAGTACTTGAGAGAAGAGCAATGCAAGACTTGCTGCATGAGATACATGTCATCCCTGAAGGAAGGAGCAAATGAACACATACAAAGGAAGTACTACCTAGCCTGCAGCCAGAACATTGGTGGACTATGCTGCCCCCCCTCTGATAAGGCTGACAGAGGCTCAGAAAAGAATCACTGGAGGTCATTCAAAACAATGCAATGAGACTCATGCTAGGAGCACCTACATGGACAAGGCTGTGCAACCTCAGGCTTGAAACTAACCTGCCAAAACTAGAGGATAGGATTGCACAGCGAAATGTAAGCACAATGGCCAAGATGTTCCTCTCAGAAAGAGACTCCATCTCTAAGAAAAGAGCAAGAGAGGAACTTGCCAAAACACCCAGAGATTCAAACTTCGAGTTCCTATGGTAAGGACCAAAGTGACAACATTCAAGAGTCTAGGCATGGCAGAAACACTGCTGCAACTAGGTCCAGACACAACACAGGGCACACAACAACTACCACCCTGGAAGAAGGACACTACAATATACAAATACACAAGCCTGCCAAGAGCAAAAGAGGACTGCACAGGAGAAGCTAAGAGCGGCAGCCTATGAAGCAATCAGAAACACTGAGACCATAGGGGCACAAACATACTACACTGATGGCACTGTAGATCCTGAGAATCAAACTACGGGAGCTGCAGTATTATTCAAGAAACTTCACAGCCTGCTGGAGGACCTCCAACCACGCCTCCACTATGCAGACAGAGTTAACAGCAATAAGACAGGCACTGCTGTACTCACTGGAGAATGAAGTAGGGCCTGAATCATCCACACAGACTCAAAGTCCTCAATGCAAGCCCTGCAACAACAGAAAATTAAAAGAAAATAAGGCACTGCTGGCTGAATTAAAACACTGCTACACCAGCACAGCGAAAGAGGAAGACCTGTCACCTTAAACTGGATACCCAGTCACATAGGAATTCCAGGCAATGAGAGGGCTGATGAGCTAGCCAAAAGTACAAAACACATTGACAGAGTGCAAGTACATATACAACCTGCACT
>NC_061097.1:31873222-31883222 GCF_015104395.2 Macrobrachium nipponense
CTATATTTCAGAGACTGCTGTCTCTCTCTTCAGGTATATACCTAAGAGAGAGACAGCAGTCTCTGAAATATAGTACTTTTCTCTCTACATTTTGGTGTTTTTATGGGCTCCTTTTATTAGATGGAATTCTGTTGTTACAGAACATTTTAACCAGTCATATATATATATATATATATATATATATACATATATATATATATATATATATATATATATATATATATATATATATATATATATATATATATATATAATATATATAAAATACATACACATGGATATATTATTATTATTATTATTATTATTATTATTATTATTATTGATTATTATTATTATTATCAAATTTAAAAGCTTTTTTATGGTTTTTAAAATGATCCTCTTAATATTATCATTATTTATTATATATAACAATTAATATAGAAAAATGTCGTCGAAATTATTATGGTCATAGAATTACAAAATTTATTAGAATGATTCATGACATGAGCAGTATAATCTTATATTTGACTCATATCTGATGCACCATATTTCAATCATTATTGTCATCCGTGTAGGCATACAAAAGATAAGAAGAATAATGAATATTTGCATGAATAGATATGCATACTGGGTGTATGCATGCACAGATGTATAGTATAATGTATTATGTATACATAAATATATCATTGTAAATGCATGTATCTATGATAGCTTAATGAATGTATGCATACATCGATATGTGTGATGGATGTATGCATACAGAGCCTTCGTGTATTCTTGATGGCCGAGTCGGTAATGTCACCTGGGAGTCCCTGGTTTCGAACCCACGAGAGGACGAAATTGTTATCAACTAAAAAATTCCCTTCGTTAACATATTATGATAACATATTAATTCCGAGGAAGAGCGAATTAAATATCAAGGGACATTTGTAGCTCGAGGTATGTATATAAATCACGGTGATGTGATAAAAATTCATATGATATTGTATATATATATATATATATATATATATATATATATAATATAATATGTATGCACATATGTACCTACATATGTCTGTCTATATATATATATATATATATATATATATATATATATATATATATACATATATATATATATATATATATATATATATATATATATATATATATATATACATACATATATACTATATTATACTATATATGAAATACTATATATATATATATATAAAATATATATATATATATATATATATATAGTATATATATATATATACACATATATATATAATATTCCCTAATAATTGTATAGTAAAATGGCACTCCTCCAGCTAAAAGAATATAATTATTTCGAGTAAGAACAAAATTATTTGATAATAATCACATTCATCATTCAAAGAAGCCTCCTCTCCTATTAGCTAAAAAAAAAAAAGATATTCACTGAATAATATTTCAGAAGGAAGTCCTCCTCCCCCACACCCCACACACCCCCCCAGCCCCCACTCTTAAAAAAGGCGTCACTACTAAAAAAAAAACAATTCATTTACCGCGAGTTTTCTGAACAGAATTATTCTCATAAGCAAAGTTTACCTGTGAAGATGGAGGGAAGACTTAATCATATTGGGACAAGAACTAAGGCGTCTAACTTTTCCTGTTTGGGACTCTGTAAGAGTAGAAGTTTTTTTTTCCTCAAGTTTTTTTCGTCGAATGTTTTTTCAATGTTTCAAGTTAAGTTTTTTTGTCGAGTGTTTTTTGCGCAAGTGTGGAAATGCTTAGCTGGGAAAAAAAAAGTCTTTATGTTATATAAATATAACTTAAGATTATTCGAGATTCTAAAATTAAGATGTTACTTTTGTATCATCAATAAAAATTCATGATATGTTTTTTTTTAAAGCTTTTTCCTTTGTCGAATGAAATTTTTTTTTGAAAGCTTAACTTTGAGAACAACTGTAATGAAATTCTTGAGATTCTGAAAGGAAATATTTTACGTTTTTTTTTTCATTAATAAATTCATATGTTTTTATCAAAGCTTTCTCGTGTCGAATGTTTTTTTTTTTTATTTTTTTTTTTTATTTTTGCAAGCGATTGAAAGCTTAATTGTGCGAAAAAAATTCTTTAAATGAAACTTGAGATTCTGAAAGGAAATATTTTACGTCTTTTTTCTCTTAAATAAAATTCACAAGTTCCAAGTTTTTGTCGAGTCCTTTTTTTCGCAAGTGAACTAAAACTTAACTGTGAAAAAAACAAACACTGTGTACATGTAATAGAAATATAACTTGAAATTCTAAAACGAAAATGTTAAGTTTGTGTCATCAATAAAATTCACAGGTCATATTTGAATCACGTTAGGTTTTGTTGATGAAAGTGATATATTTGAGTTTTGAATTTGATTTATAGTTTAATTTTTTTGTTCATTGAGCAGAGGCCGACGGCACTGGCATTTAAATGCACTTGAATACCACAGGTGAAAAGAAATATAGATTAGAAAGGAGGAAGAAAAGAGAAGGAAAGTAAACTTGGCGAGGAAATGGTATATAGTATATCTGCTTCTTAAAGAATGAAAGATTGCTCTCTCTCTCTCTCTCTCTCTCTCTCTCTCTCTCTCTCTCTCTCTCTCTCGTCTCTGTCTCTCTCTCTCTCTCTCTCTCTCTCTCTCTCTCTCTCTTCTCGTCAATATTATACCACACATGCAGAACCATTCTCTCTCTCTCTCTCTCTCTCTCTCTCTCTCTCTCTCTCTCTCTCTCTCTCGTAAATATCGCTCCACACATGTGGGACCATACTCTCTCTCTCTCTCTCTCTCTCTCTCTCTCTTTCTCTCTCTCTCTCTCTCTCTCTCTCGTAAATATCATACCACACATGTGGAACCATAATCTCTCTCTCTCTCTCTCTCTCTCTCTCTCTCTCTTTCTCTCTCTCTCTCAAATACCTTCAAAGACTCCGCCAACAAAATCTACCTCAAGGTCCTTCAGAACACTCCAACATACCGCGTCAGAAATTTCCAACCACAGCCTCCTTCCTCTGAACTCGACCTCATATTATTGGAACTCGACCATAACATGCTGCGGAGATCGGACGCTCCTGTGACCGCCGCTTCCTTTGACCACCGCGATATCCCATCCAACTTCCCCGGCTCCCAATCAAGAGCGAATTAAGAGCAGGAGGCCGCGGGACCGTGAGGGAATTCCACCACCAGTCTTCGGCAGTCACGCCAGATGATGCTCGGCGCTGAGATGCCAAAGGTCCTCATCAGAGGATTTTGGAGCCGAGTGGTTTTGGCAGGACGTAGAAGAGGTGTAGAGGCTGCTCCAGGCCCCACCCCCCTCACCCCCTCTAGTAGGTGATGCATCAATCTTCGATTAGGAGATTATGCCTCACTTCTTTTTTAAAACGTTTCACGTCTTCAGAAGCATCTCACTTCTTCCCAATACATTCAACATCGTCACGTCGACGTTTTTTTCTATCCAAGCTCTCATTCCCTCTTCCCAAACGTTTTTATGTCCTCCCAACGATTTCCCTCCTCCTTCCCTCCCACATCTTCCCAAACGTTTTCTCCCAAAACGTTTCAAATCCTCTCAGACTTTCCACATTCTTCCCGAACGTCCCATATCTTCCCAAACGTTTTCATCCCCAAACCTTTAGAATCCTCTCAGACGTTCCACATTCTTCCCTAACGTTTCATATCTTCCCAAACGTTTTCTCCCCCCAAAGGTTCCACATTCTTCCCAAACGTCCCATATCTTCCCAAACGTTTTCATCCCCAAACCTTTCGAATCTTCCCAAACGTCCCATATTTTCCCAAACTTTTTCTCCCCAAACGTTTCATATTCTTCCCAAACGTCCCATATCTCCCCAAACGTTTCCTCCCAAATGTTCCACACTCTTCCCAAGCGTTCCATATCTTCCCAAACGTTTTCATCCCCAAACATATCAAATCCTCCTAAACGTTCCACATCTTCCCAAACGTTCCACGCCCAAACTTTCCCAGATTCCACGTCCGCCCTAATGAGGCAATTAGTTGATAATTATGCCGAGGCGACAAGAGGAAAGTCCCATTTATCTCGAATGTCCGTCGAGTGATCACGAGTTGAATGACGCCCATTTAAGCGAATGAATCATCATCAGCCAGACGAGGAATGATGAATATTTTTAATGTATAATAATCTTCTTTTGCCATGGGGAGTCCCCGAGACGGGCAGGGAGTTCACAATGATACCCCCAACTAAGGCAAGGAAAGATCTTAAATGATGTCATTGCAGACTCTTGAAGGTTCGAAACGAATTCTTGAGGAGACTTAGTGGGGGAAAAAAATTAATAAATCTCTCTCTCTCTCTCTCTCTCTCTCTCTCTCTCTCTCTCTCTCTCTCTCTCTCTCTCTCTCTCTCTCTCTCAAAGGAACAATTATTCTCCTCGCCAATTCATCTGGAACCTTTCCTTCATCCAGAATTATCTTTACCAAACCTGGCCATCTAGCTAATCATTCACACCTCTCACTGTAACATGCACGACTCTCTCTCTCTCTCTCTCTCTCTCTCTCTCTCTCTCTCTCTCTCTCTCTCTCTCTCTCCTTATAACTATTAATTCCATTTACTCATTCGCCATTATACACATAAATAAAGAGACAAATAAAATATGAATAATTAATAAATAGAATTAAGTGTATTTAAGGGTACACTTAAAGTACACCTATGTACACTTCAGTCTGTGTTCGAATACCTGGAAAAAGCCACAAAGTGAATTTAAAAATCTATATATATATATATAATATATATAATATATACATATAAATATAATATATATATACGTATATATATTGTAATCATATTATTCTAGCATAGAAAATGAATATATAGTGTGAATTATGTAAAATAATTCAACAATTTCCAAATCACCTCACCGTAAAAATACTATGCAATATTAATGGATGAATAAAACCGGACGTTTACACCATGAATCACCATACAGACACTATACGATATTATAGGTCAATAAATCCCGGTATATGCACCATGAGTCATCACAAAGACACTATACATTAGGGGAAGTAAAGTCTGGCATTTACACCATAACTCACTATGGTACTATACTTAATGGGGAATAAATCCTAACATTTATACCATGACTCACTATGACACTATACAATATTAATGGGGAATAAAACCTGACATTTACACTATAACTCACTATGACACTATACAATATTAAGGGGGAATAAAACCTGACATTTACACCATAACTCACTATGACACTATACAATATTAATGGGGAATAAAACCTGACATTTACACTATAACTCACTATGACACTATACAATATTAATGGGGAATAAAACCTGATATTTACACCATAACTCACTATGACACTATACAATATTAATGGGGAATAAAACCTGATATTTACACCATAACTCACTATGAAACAATACAATATTATTGGGGAATATAACCTGACATTTGCACCATAACTCACTATGACACAATACAATATTATTGGGATATAACCTGACATTTACACCATAACTCACTATGACACAATACAATATTATTGGGGAATATAACCTGACATTTGCACCATAACTCACTATGACACGATGAAATATTGTTTGAGAACAAATCTTGACATTGAAACCATAAATCCGTCGTGAACAGAAAAATACAAACATGAATCACCATCATCTAACAATACCTCTTACAGATTCTCGACATCAGCTGAGCTCTCTCTCACAACGACATCCCTCCCCCCCCCCCGCCCCCCCCAAATCCCCCACCCAGCTCCCCTACCCCCAGCGAACGTAAACGTCCCTAGGGAGGAACGTTCTTTCACCTTATGGCATCTTCTGCTGACTCGAACGTCCTCGTGTGTGTTTTACGAACGTATTTTACG
The DNA here is from genome assembly GCF_015104395.2 of Macrobrachium nipponense. Classification (NCBI taxonomy): domain Eukaryota; kingdom Metazoa; phylum Arthropoda; class Malacostraca; order Decapoda; family Palaemonidae; genus Macrobrachium; species Macrobrachium nipponense. Next base: position 31,879,070 of record NC_061097.1, read on the forward strand.
AACGTGTCAATACTCAATCCAGCTTTTAGTGTTCGGCTGCCCTGGGATTTTGACAGCTTCTCTGGGTGGGAAGTTCTCGCTTGGCATGAGCTTATGGAAGATGGAGAGAGGAGGCCCTCTCTCTCTCTCTCTCTCTCTCTCTCTCTCTCTCTCTCTCTCTCTCTCTCTCTCTCTCGCTATCTATCTATCTATCTATATATATTTCTATCAATCAATTACTGATTCGTTAAGGAAGTTATGAACAATAAAATGAACTCTCTCTCTCTCTCTCTCTCTCTCTCTCTCTCTCTCTGATTCAGTTCGGATCTTGCCTTGAAATACCATAAAATTGCAAAAGAACTTTTCTGTAAAAAAAAATTTCACAAACATGAAAAAAAAAGATATAAAAAAAAAACACTCAATAATACAATCGTAGAATATCCAAACATATATTCCCAGACTTCCCACTTGAGGGCAAGACCCACAACCTACGCGGAAATAATTCTTCATTGAACAATTACCCATTACTTAACCATCTCGATTCCTCGTAGGGGGCTTCATAAAGCAATAGCTCGTCTCATTCCTCATCCAAGAGCAATATTGCTCATCCAAGATTCACAGTCTCCAATGTATTCCTCACAGGCACCTCAGTCCTTTTCCTCGGGAGCACTCCAACTTTAATGTGACCTCAGGTGACAATGGAAATGATTTAGGTGACTTCTGGAGGTTTCTTATTATTGTTATTATAATCATTGTGTGTTGCTTCTCGTTTCAGGAAGTCTAGGGAGTACTTGTCAATGCATACATATAAATAATACACATAGTACATAGATATGCATATAGAGGGAGGAATTGTCAATACATATATATATAATACTCGTCAATACATACACACACACATATATATGTATATGTATATATATAATACACATACATAAATATGCATAAAGAGATACATAGTACTTGTCAATACATACATACATACATACATATATATATATATATTATATATATATATATATACACATATATATATTACACATACATAGTTCCTCGTTGGACGAGTGGTTTTCGCGATCGCCTGCCAATCCGGTGGTCCGAAGTTCGAATCCCGGCTTGGCCAACCCGGAATCAGAGGAATTTATTTCTGGTAATAGAAATTCATTTTTCGATATAGTGCGGTTCGGATCCCACAATAAGCTGTAGGTCCCGTTACTAGGTGACCAGTTGGTTCCTATAAGCTGTAGGTCCCGTTGCTAAGTGACCAATTGGTTTCTAGCCACGTAAAAATATCTAATCCTTCGGGCCAACCCCAGGAGAGCTGTTAATCAGCACAGTGGTCTGGTAAAACTAAGATATACTTTTAATACACATACATACATACGCATACAGAGATACATAATACTTTGGGAGTACTTGTCAAGATCTAATATATATATATATATATATATATATATATATATATATATATATATATATATATATGATACACTTACATTCATTTGCATACAGAGATACATATTACTTAGGGAGTACTTGTCAATATATACATATGTATAATACACATACATATGTATGCATACAGATACATATATACTTTCATACATACATATATACATATTCCCCACCCAAGGCCTTGCTTATGTGTTTTTGTGCTGTTTCTTATTTCAGGAAGTGTAAAGAAACCTGTTGATACATAAATACATACATGCATACACGATCAAATGATCACGAATATTAAACCACAAATATCTTTTAATATTGCATGTTACATCCACGCGGAATAATTAATAAAATAATAATAATAATAATAATAATAATAATAATAATAATAATAATAATAATAACTAATAATAATAATAATAATAAAGACTAAAGAACTAGCCAGCAATGACACGTGGCAATGGCTACTGAGGGAAGAGCTCAAGAAGGAAACTGAAGGAATGATAATAGCGGCACAAGAACAGGCCCTAAGAACCATATGTGTGTCCCCCCCCAAAGAACTGATAGAAAATGGCGAAAATAAAGAACCCCTCCCTCCCATATGTAGGAAGTGGCCAATACGAAAAATAAAAATGAAACCCATTAAAACCACCATAGAAAGCGAATGTCCGGGTCCCGCCTTTTTTTTTTTGGCCCCTACAAAAAAGAACCAGTAAATAAAAAAAGGAAAAGGGCATGGGACCTCCTAGTAGCAAAAGAAGCCCTCCACTGGAAGGTCCCCCTGTGCAAGCGCCAAAAAACACCAAGACCTTACCTTGCTCGCCAGTGATAACGTGGGTGGTAACGCCAAGCCACCCCAAACCCTTGAAACGGTAGGGCGATAGAAAAACCGATTTCCAGGCAAAAGAATCCTCTGGGAGACATTTATGGTATCAGAAAAACAGATAGGGTGAATACGTTGCCAAAATAGGACCCTGAACGTCGGAACCCGCCTTTGATTTGGAACAAAATTAAACAAAGAAAAGCAAAGTAGCATCCACTCCATTTGGATTGTTTTATTTCGCCGAATAACCCATTGGGGAACCAACCAGAAAGGCTTTTTTTTTTTTTGAAATGAAGAAAAGGAGATGGAAAAGCAATGGATAAAGTTATCCAAGAACCCTGAAAATTAAGCAAATAAGGAAGGATTATGGGCGATATGCCCCAGTAGGAAATTTCGTAGCCAATAAATCCATATGGAAACACTAGGGCCAGCGCATCCCAAAGCAATTTCCTGGAAAAGGCGAATCTGGGAAAAAACCCCCTATGAAGGCTTAGAAAGGCTAGCCTCCAGGGACTCCCGTTGCCCAAAGAAGGCAGTTGGGGGTGGGATCCTAGAAAAACGGCGGCCGCACATAGCTTTAAGCAAAAAAAGGGTGCTTTGGACCTTCCCTAAGGAGGCAACGGGAATTGCAACCCACCGGAACCCCACACCTATAACTTACCCACCCAGTCCGAAATTTAGGAAGGACCTTGTTGATTGAGCAGGCCCCAAAATTTAAAAAAAAGGTTTAATAAATCAATTAATTAGCCGCTTTTTTTTAATACGTTCCCCTGCCCCAAACCCCCAATAGGCATCCGGAATTTCCGGGCCCGCGTTTTTTTATTGGTATGAAGATTACAATGGATTTGTGATTTGGCGCGCACTCGGGACCTTTGACCCCTTAAGGTAGTCTTTCTTTTGGCCAAGGGGGCCAAATCGTAAAAAACCCTTTTGTCCTGAAACAACCTCAGTTCTAAGTTAAGTAATTTTTCCCTTTAATTTTTGTTTTGTTTTTTACCAACGACACTGGAAGCTGCATTAACACAAGCTTTCTCCCCCTTCAGGGCCGCTGGGCCCCCCCACCGAAAACTGGATTAGACATTTTTTTTTCCTTTTGGCACTGGCCCTTTAAGAACCAATTGGGTCAACCTTTAAGGCAACCCAATTTCTGTCTTATTGTGGGCGGGAATCCGCAAACCCCACATTAAATTGAAATTCGAGAAAAATGTTATTTCTAATACCCGCCAAAAAAGAACAATAAATTTTATTCCTCTTGAACGTCCCAAACGTTGGCCCGAAACCGAGCAATTCCGAAACGTTCGCTAAACCATCGGAAAAATGGGCCAGCCGAGCCGCCTCGAAAACCCACTCCGTTCCCAACCACGAGAAAACTTAAAGAAACCACTTTAGTGCAAACTATTTCTAGTGTTTTTCTTTTGTTGTTTTTTTTTTTTTTTTTTTTTTTTGTTTTTTTGTTTTTTTTTTTTTGAATATGGTTCGGTTTTTTTGTTTACGCTTTTTGTATGGCAACCAGTGGGGGCTTTTTATTCAATCAAGCGGCCCAACCCAACCGGACTTTTTTGTTAGGTGGCAGTTTCCGCCCGAAACCACGGGTCGAAAAGCGAAACTTCTTTTCCGCCAAGAAGTACAACATGCCTCTCCACCACCTCAGTGGGGAAAAAATGCCCCCAAAAGAACTCAAACTCAGCGGCCCAACCGAGGGTGGGCACGCCCCAACCAACTCCATTACCGACCAACGGACACTGGCAGGGTCCGGCCCTTTTACTACTTAGTTTTTCCTGTCCCCTGGAGTTTTGTAAGTTTGAATTCCCAGCCAGGCCTTATAAATCAGAAACATCTGGCCGTTTGGTTTTGCAAAGTTTTTCTGTGGGGCCGGTTAAAATATATAATAATATATAAAATAACTAA
>NC_061097.1:31888222-31890722 GCF_015104395.2 Macrobrachium nipponense
TTTCATCCGATTTGTCATCGTTTGCAATAACTATCTGTTTTCTGTTGTGTAAAAAATTCTTTTAACCACTCCTTCTACTTTATCTACGATATTTGTGTTTTTTTCTAATTTTCTTTGGCTAATATATTATGGTCTACTTTGTCAAAAAGCTTTTTGCAAAGTCTAAATAAACCACATCTGTTTCATTTCCGCTTTTCATATTTTTGAATATGTTCTCACGGTGGACTAACAGTTGGGTTTGTGTACTTTTTCCGGTACGAAACCGTGTTGTCCTATATTAAAACAAATTATTTTTTATTAAATGTTTCATAATATTTTTCTTCATTACCCTTTCATACACTTTCATAATGTGATGTTAGACTCACAGGACTATATATTTTTGTGGGGATGTAAGACGCCACAGCTAATAATGTTAGACTCAACGGAGGCTATATACTTGCCTCTAGTCTTGATCCACTTTTGAAAGTAGGTGTGGATATATGCTAATTTGTGCTCATCATAAATCTTGCCTGTATCACACTTTGTCTTAATAATATTGCAAGTGGCTTTGCGATAGAATGAACTACTTTCTTTAACAAAATAGGAGGGACTCCATCCGCCCTGCAGCAGCTCCATTTTAATTTCATTAATTGCCTGCACAATATCAGCTTCATTAATTTCTAGTCAGCTAAAATCATTCAACTTATATCATTATCTTCATTATCTATTCTAGGGGTGAATTCTCTCTTATATCGTTCTGCCAGTATGTTGCAAATTTCCTTTTTTTTCATTCGTTAATCTCCCTTCATTCCTCAGAGGGCCTATTTCTATTCTTCTTTTTTATTCATCTTCTTCGCATATGAGTATAATAGTTTGGGGTTTTGCTTGATATTTAATAGGGTTTTTTTTTTTTCTCCAAGTCCCGTTTTTCATTTTCCTTTTGCGATTGTATAATCTTTTGTTCTGCATTTTCTATCTTACTCTTTAGTTCTATAACTTTCCATGCATTTTTTTTCTTTTTGCAAGACCTTTTTCCACTTTCTGATTTTCTGGAACAAAGATCTTCTTCTGTCTCTTGGTATGCATGAATGATGTTTACTTTTCTTCTTCGGTATATATTTTTCCACTATTTTCTCCAATATTTTTTATATAATATCTCCGTATTTACCCTTATGTCATCACTTACGAAAATGTTATCCCAATCTTTGTTTAATTCTTCATTAATTTCTGACCTTTTTATATTTTTACTGTAGAAGTTGTATTTTCCATATCCTTCCCACTTTTTCATTTCTTGCTTATCTCTATTTTCACTTGCTTTGGAATGAACTGTTAATTCTATGACATTATGGTCTGAAATACTCGCATTATAAACTATTATTTCTTTAACATAATTCCATCTCGTTCACAAAATACTAGGTCTAAAGTATTTTCCTTTCTTGTTGGCAGGTGATTTATTTGTTGAATGTTGTATTCTAGTAGCATATCTAATAGCTTTTCAAAAAATTGCCTCTTATCTTCTGCACTACTATTACTCTCTTTTTTATATGTTATAAGTACAAGACCACAATCTCCCTATTCGTTCTTTCCATTCTACGAAAGGAAAGTTGAAGTCACCAGAATAGGAGAATAGTCCCAGTCCTTGTGATTTCTACATATATCATCCAATTTTTTCAATTATTAAGTCAAACTCTTTAGTATTAGGAGGTCTATATATTACTATGTTCATCAATTTTTCAGATTCAAATTCTAACCGCTATTAGTTTCACATTCTGAGTTACTATATTTCTCATATATTTTTTCCTTGTTTTTTTGTCTTTCCATATATTGCGGTTCCCCCCCTTGATTCCTATTTTTTCTATCTGATCTATAAGTTTGGAACCCTTTTATTTGATCATCATTCCCAGTCTCTTGGGAATACCAGGTTTCACTTATATTCATTATATCTATTTCTTTTCATTTTGGGTTAGTTCTTCTAAGTACTCTATTTTTCTTTTTGAGTTACTCGTAACTAAACCCTGCGCATTCATCACTATGATGGTTTGCGTGTTTTCTCCTTCATTTAATACTGGTAGTAATAAGGATTTCCCCATGTCTCTTCCTGTTCTGGTATGTTGTTTCTTTTTTTTTTTTTTTCATTTTTTTTCCGAAATTCTGACCCTTAAAAAATCCAACTTTTCCCATAAAAATATTTTGATCTTCCTTGTTCATCATAATTTATTCATTTTGTGTCTGAATCTGCAATTTTTTTTCTCCGCTTTCTGCAATATCCTCTTGCATAATAAATACAGTTATTATCTCTTGAGTAGAATTTCGGAGCTGATGCTTTGAAATTTTTTGCTGACACCTCTGCATATCTCATTGGTGGTTTGCTTTTCTCTTTTACCTGATATTCTTGATTTCTTCTCTTTATTTGTTTCTTTCTTATTTTGGATTTTATTACTTGGTTGGTTATTTATTTGATTATGATTCTTGGCTACAGGGTGCATATTTATTTTGCATTTTTTGTCGAACTTACATCCTT
>NC_061097.1:31900722-31910722 GCF_015104395.2 Macrobrachium nipponense
TCGATTCTCGGAGGAATTTATTTCTGGCGATAGAAATACATTTCTCGATATAATGTGGTTCGGATCCCACAATAAGCTGTAGGTCCCGTTGCTAAGTGACCAATTGGTTCTTAGTCGTGCAAAAATATCTAATCCTTCGGGCCAGCTCTAGGAGAGCTGTTGATCTGCTCAGTGGTCTGATTAAACTAAGATATACTTAACTGAGTGTTTCAGCCAAAGGTACGATTGGACCCTTGGCCAAAAGACTACTTAGTCAGTCAGTCATCAATCATTGTATCTATATCAAACTCCCGGATTCGATGCCTGGTTGGGGCAGACGTATCAAGCTATTATTTTTATTGTTTTTTTTTTTTTGCTCTATCACAGTATTCTAATTCGATTGGGTGGTATTTATAGTGTGGGGTTCTGGGTTGCATCCTGCCTCCTTAGGAGTCCATCACATTTCTTACTATGTGCGCCGTTTCTAGGATCACACTCTTCTGCATGAGTCCTGGAGCTACTTCAGCCTCTAGTTTTTCCAGATTCCTTTTGAGGGATCTTGGGAACGTGCCTAGTGTTCCTATGATTATGGGTACAATTTCCACTGGCATATCCCATATCCTTCTTATTTCTATTTTCAGGTCTTGATACTTATCCATTTTTTCCTTTTCTTTCTCTCTTCTTGATTTTGTCAATCAACGTCACGTCTGGTCTATTTGCACGTATCACCCTATCTGTTCTGATACCATAGTCCCAGAGGATCTTTGCCTGATCGTTTTCTATCACTCCTTCAGGTTGGTGCTCGTACCACTTATCACTGCAAGGTAGCTGGTGTTTCTTGCACAGGCTCCAGTGGAGGGCTTTTGCTACTGAGTCATGCCTCTTTTTGTACTGGTTCTGTGCAAGCGCCGGACATTCGCTTTCTATGTGGTTTATGGTTTCATTTTTCGTATTGCACTTCCTACATATGGGAGAGATGTTATTTCCATCTATCGTTCTTAGGACACATATGGTTCTTAGGGCCTGTTCTTGTGCCGCTATTATCATTCCTTCAGTTTCCTTCTTGAGCTCTTCCATCAGTAGCCATTGCCACGTGTCATTGCTGGCTAGTTCTTTAGTCTTTATTATTATTATTATTATTATTATTATTATTATTATTATTATTATTATTATTATTATTATTATTATTATTATTTTATTATTATTATTATTCCGTGTGGATGTAACATGCAATATTAAAAGATATTTGTGGTTTAATATTCGTGATCATTTGATCGTGTATGCATGTATGTATTTATGTATCAACAGGTTTTCTTTACACTTCCTGAAATAAGAAACAGCACAAAAATCATAAGCAACCTTGGGTGGGGAATATGAATATATGTATGTATGAAAGTATATATGTATCTGTATGCATACATATGTATGTGTATTATACATATGTATATATTGACAAGTACTCCCTAAGTAAATATTGTAAAATCTCTGTTATGCAAATGAATGTAAGTGTATCATATATATATAATATATATATATATATATATATATATATATATATATATATATATATATATATATATATTGACAAGTACTCCCAAAGTATTATGTATCTCTGTATGCGTATGTATGTATGCGTATTAAAAGTATATCTTAGTTTTATCAGACCACTGAGCTGATTAACAGCTCTCCCAGGGTTGGCCCGAAGGATTAGATATTTTTACGTGGCTAGAAACCAATTGGTCACCTAGCAACGGGACCTAACAGCTTATAGGAACCAATTGGTCACTTAGCAACGGGACCTACAGCTTATTGTGGGATCCGAACCGCACTATATCGAGAAATGAATTTCTATTACCAGAAATAAATTCCTCTGATTCCGCGTTGGCCGAGCCGGGATTCGAACTTCGGACCACCGATTGGCAGCCGAGTGTGAAAACCACTCGTCCAACGAGGAACTATGTATGTGTATTATATATGTATGTGTCTTATCTATATATATATATATATATATATATATATATATATATATATATACATATATGTATGTATGTATGTATTGACAAGTACTCCCTAAGTAATATATATCTCTGTATGCATATGTATGTATGTGTATTATTTATATGTATCCATTGACAAGTACTCCCTAGACTTCCTGAAACGAGAAGCAACACACAATGATTATAATAACAATAATAAGGAACCTCCAGAAGTCACCTAAATCATTTCCATTGTCACCTGAGGTCACATTAAAGTTGGAGTGCTCCCGAGGAAAAGGACTGAGGTGCCTGTGAGGAATACATTGGAGACTGTGAATCTTGGATGAGCAATATTGCTCTTGGATGAGGAATGAGACGAGCTATTGCTTTATGAAGCCGCCTACGAGGAATCGAGATGGTTAAGTAATGGGTAATTGTTCAATGAAGAATTATTTCCACGTAGGTTGTGTGTCTTGCCCTCAGGTGGGAAGTCTGGGAATATATATTGGGATGTTTTACGATTGTATTATTGAGTGTTTTTTTTATTTTTATTTTTTTCATCAAGTTTGTGATTTTTTTTTTTTACAGAAAAGTTCTTTTGCAAGTTTATGGTATTTCAAGCAAGATCCGAACTGAATCCGAGAGAGAGAGAGAGAGAGGAGAGAGAGAGAGAGAGAGAGAGAAAGAGAGAGAGAGAGTTCATTTATTTTCATAACTTCCTTAACGAATCCGTGATTGATTGATAGAAATAATATATATATATATATATATATAATATATATATATATATATATATATATAATACAGAGAGAGAGAGGAGAAGAGAGAGAGAGATAGATAGCGAGAGAGAGAGAGAGAGAGAGAAGAGAGAGAGAGAGATAGAGAGAGAGAGAGAGAGAGGAGTTTCCATTCTATTTTCCATAACCTCCTTAGTGAATCCGAGATTGATAAATAGATAGATAGATAGAATAAGAGAGAGAGAGAGAGGACCTCCTCTCTCCATCTTCCATAAGCTCATGCCAAGCGAGAACTTCCCACCCAGAGAAGCTGTCAAATCCCAGGGCAGCCGAACACTAAAAAGCTGGATTGAGTATGACACGTTCGTAAAATACGTTCGTAAAACACACACGAGGACGTTCGAGTCAGCAGAAGATGCCATGAGGTGAAAGAACGTTCCTCCCTAGGGACGTTTACGTTCGATGGGGCTGCTGGGTGGGGGGGGGTTGGGGCGTTGGGGGTGGAGGAGGGATGTCCATGTGAGAGAGAGCTCAGCTGATGTCGAGAATCTGAAAGAGATATTGTTAGATGATGGTGATTCATGTTTGCCTTTTTCTGTTCTTTTCACGACGGATTTATGGTTTCAATGTCAAGATTTGTTCTCAAACAATATTTCATCGCGTCATAGTGAGTTATGGTGTAAATGTCAGGTTATATTCCCCAATAATATTGTATAGTGTCATAGTGAGTTATGGTGTAAATGTCAGGTTATATTCCCCAATAATATTGTATTGTGTCATAGTGAGTTATGGTGTAAATGTCAGGTTTTATTCCCCATTAATATTGTATAGTGTCAAAGTGAGTTATGGTGTAAATGTCAGGTTAAATTCCCCATTAATATTGTATAGTGTCATTGTGAGTTATGGTGTAAATGTCAGGTTTTATTCCCCTTAATATTGTAGTTGTCATTGTGAGTTATGGTGTATGTCCCCCCCCAGGTTTTATTCCCCATTAATATTGTATAGTGTCATAGTGAGTTATGGTGTAAATGTCAGGTTTTATTCCCCATTAATATTGTATAGTGTCATAGTGAGTCATGGTATAAATGTTAGGATTTATTCCCCATTAAGTATAGTACCATAGTGAGTTATGGTGTAAATGCCAGACTTTACTTCCCCTAATGTATAGTGTCTTTGTGATGACTCATGGTGTATATACCGGGATTTATTGACCTATAATATCGTATAGTGTCCGTATGGTGATTCATGGTGTAAACGTCAGGTTTTATTCATCCATTATTATTGCATAGTATTTTTACGGTGAGGTGATTTGGAAATTGTTGAATTATTTTACATAATTCACACTATATATTCATTTTCTATGCTAGAATAATATGATTACAATATATATACGTATATATATATTATATATATATGTATATATTATATATATTATATATATATATATATATATATATAGATTTTTAAATTCACTTTGTGGCTTTTTCCAGGTATTGACCATAGCCTTCGAACACAGACTGAAGTGTACATAGGTGTACTTAAGTGTACCCTTAAATACACTTAATTCCATTTATTAATTATTCATATTTTATTTGTCTCTTTATTTATGTGTATAATGGCGAATGAGTAAATGGAATTAATAGTTATAAGGAGAGAGAGAGAGAGAGAGAGAGAGAGTCGTGCATGTTACAGTGAGAGGTGTGAATGATTAGCTAGATGGCCATGGTTTATAAGATAATTCTGGATGAAGGAAAGGTTCCAGATGAATTGGCGAGGAGAATAATTGTTCCTTTGAGAGAGAGAGAGAGAGAGAGAGAGAGAGAGAGAGAGAGAGAGAGATTTAATTAATTTCCCCCACTAAGTCTCCTCAAGAATTCGTTTCGAACCTTCCAAGAGTCTGCAATGACATCATTTAAGATCTTTCCTTGCCAGTTGGGGGTATCATTGTGAATTCCCTGCCCGTCTCGGGACTCCCCATGGCAAAAGAGATTATTATCATTAAAAATATTCATCATTCCTCGTCTGGCTGATGATGATTCATTCACTTAAATGGGCGTCATTCAACTCGTGATCACTCGACGGACATTCGAGATAAATGGGACTTTCCTCTTGTCGCCTCGGCATAATTATCAACTAATTGCCTCATTAGGGCGGACGTGGAATCTGGGAAAGTTTGGGCGTGGAACGCTTGGGAAGATATGGAACATTTGGGAGGATTTGATATATTTGGGGATGAAAACGTTTGGGAAGATATGGAACGCTTGGGAAGAGTGTGGAACATTTGGGGAGGAAACGTTTGGGAAGATATGGGACGTTTGGGAAGAATATGAAACGTTTGGGGAGAAAAAGTTTGGGAAAATATGGGACGTTTGGGAGGATTTGATATGTTTGGGGATGAAAACGTTTGGGAAGATATGGGACGCTTGGGAAGAATGTGGAACTTTTGGGTGGAGAAAACGTTTGGGAAGATATGGAACGTTAGGGAAGAATGTGGAACGTCTGAGAGAATTCGAAAGGTTTGGGGATGAAAACGTTTGGGAAGATATGGGACGTTCGGGAAGAATGTGGAACGTCTGGGAGGATTTGAAACGTTTTGGGAGAAAACGTTTGGGGAGATGTTGGGAGGGAGGCGGAGGGGAAAATCGTGGGAGGATTTATAAAAACGTTTGGGAAGACGGAATGAAAGCTTGGATAGAAAAAAACGTCGACGTGACGATGTTGAATGTATTGGGAAGAAGGGAGATGCTTCTGAAGACGTGAAACGTTTTAAAAAAGAAGTGAGGCATAATCTCCTAACCGAAAATTAATGCACCACCTACTAGAGGGGGTGAGGGGGGTGGGGCCTGGAGCAGCCTCTACACCTCTTCTACGTCCTGCCAAAACCACTCGGCTCCAAAATCCTCTGATGAGGACCTTTGGCATCTCAGCGCCGAGCATCATCTGGCGTGACTGCCGAAGACTGGTGGTGGAATTCCCTCACGGTCCCGCAGCCGCCTGCTCTTAATTCGCTCTTGATTGGGAGGCGGGGAAGTTGGATGGGATATCGCGGTAGTCAAAGGAAGCGGCGGCGGTCACAGGAGCGTCCGATCTCCGCCGCATGTTATGATCGAGTTCCAATAATATGAGGTCGAGTTCAGAGGAAGGAGGCTGTGGTTGGAAATTTCTGACGCGGTATGTTGGAGAGTTCTGAAGGACCTTGAGGTGGATTTTGTTGGCGGAGTCTTTGAAGGTATTTGAGAGAGAGAGAGAGAGAGAGAGAGAGAGAGAGAGAGAGAGAGAGAGAGTGAGAGAGAGAGAGTATGGTTCCACATGTGTGGTATGATATTTACGAGAGAGAGATAGAGTATAGTTTCACATGTGTGGAGCGGTATTTACGAGACCTTACCTTTCCTTACAGACCTTACAGTTCGTTCGGGTTGCCCCAGGTCCCTCAGTGTGAGGCACCTCTAATGTCTACCAGAGAGTTGCTAGTACATCTTCCGGTATATTTTGCATCTTCCAATCTTGGATGGTCTGGGATGCAGTTTAGATATTTGTCGATCTTATTCTTAAACACATCTACGCTCACTCCTGATATATTCCTCAGATGAGCTGGCAACGCATTGAATAGACGCTGCATTATCGATGCTGGTGCGTAGTGGAATAATGTCCTGTGTGCTTTCCTTATTTTTCCTGGTATAGTTTTGGGCACTATTAATCTACCTATGCTTGCTCTTTCTGATATTTTTGGTTCCATGATGTTTTCTGCTACCAGTAGTCAAGGTCCTTAACTTCTTCTATTCTAGCTGTAAAGGACCTTTGTACACTCTCTATTTGTGCAATATCCTTTTGATAGTGTGGGTACCATATCATATTGCAATATTCAAGTGGACTACGAACATATGTTTTATAAAGCATAATCATGTGTTCAGCTTTTCTTGTTTTGAAAGTGCCGTAACTACATTCCCATTCTTTTTGCTTTACATTTTGCCAAAAGAATTGCTATTTGATCATTGCATAACATGTTCCTATTCATCATCACACCAAGGTCTTTAACTGCTTCCTTATTTGTGATTGTCTCATTATTAGGTCCCCTATATGCATATAGCTTTCCTTCTCTGTCTCCATAATTTATTGATTCAAATTTATCAGAGTTAAATACCATCCTATTTACCTCTGCCCAATCATATACTTTGTTAAGGTCTCTTTGTAGAGCGTTCCTATCTTCATCACAAGTAATTTCTCTACTTATTCTTGTGTCATCTGCGAAACTACTCACTACCGAATCCTTAACATTACTGTCTATGTTTTCAATCATAATAACAAACAGTATTGCAGCTAACACCGTACCTTGTGGCACACCGGATATTACCTTATCTTCATCCGATTTCTCATCGTTTGCAATAACTATCTGTTTTCTGTTGTGTAAAAATTCTTTTAACCATCTTCCTACTTTATCCACGATATTGTGTTTTCTAATTTTCTTCGCTTAAATATATTATGGTCTACTTTGTCAAAAGCTTTTGCAAAAGTCTAGATAAACCACATCTGTTTCATTTCCGCTTTTCATATTTTTGAATATGTTCTCACGGTGGACTTACAGTTGGCTTTGTGTACTTTTTCCGGGTACGAAACCATGTTGTCCTATATTAAACAAATTATTTTTTATTAAATGTTTCATAATATTTTTCTTCATTACCGTTTCATACACTTTCATAATATGTGATGTTAGACTCACAGGCCTATAATTACATGCCTCTAGTCTTGATCCACTTTTGAAAGTAGGGGTAATATATGCTAATTTGTGCTCATCATAAATCTTGCCTGTATCTACACTTTGTCTTAATAATATTGCAAGTGACTTTGCTATAGAATGAACTACTTTCTTTAACAAAATAGCAGGAATTCCATCAGGCCCTGCTGCAGCTCCATTTTTAATTTCATTAATAGCCTGCACAATATCAGCTTCATTAATATCTATGTCAGCTAAATATTCACTATTTTCGTCCCTTACTTCTATATCATTATCTTCATTATCTATTCTAGGGGTGAATTCTCTCTTATATCGTTCTGCCAATATGTTGCAAATGTCCTTTTTTCATTCGTTAATCTCCTTCAATTCTTAGAGGGCCAATTTTTTCTATTCTTCTTTATTCATCTTTTCGCGGTATGAGTATAATAGTTTGGGGTTTTTTTTGCTTGATATTTATTAGGGTTTTTTTTTTTTTTCCAAGTCCGTTTTTCATTTTCTTTTGATTGTATAATCTTTTGTCTGCATTTTCTATCTTACTTTTTAGTTCTATAACTTTCCATGCATTTTTTTCTTTTGCAAGACCTTTTTCCACTTTCTGATTTTCTGGAACAAGATCCTTTCTGTCTCTTAGTATGCATGACTGATGGTTACTTTTCTTCTTCGGTATATATTTATCCATATTTTCTCTAATATTTTATATAATATCTCCGTATTTACCCTTATGTCATCACTTACGAAAATGTTTATCCCAATCTTTGTTTAATTCTTCATTTATTTCTGACCATTTATATTTTTACTGTAGAAGTTGTATTTTCCATATCCTTCCCACTTTTTCAATTCTTGCTTATCTCTGTTTTCACTTGCTTTGGAAATGGTCTGTTAATCCTATGACATTATGGTCTGAAATACTCGCATCATAAACTATTATTTCTTTAACATAATTCATCTCGTTCACAAATACTAGGTCTAAAGTATTTTCCTTTCTTGTTGGCAGGTGATTTATTTGTTGAATGTTGTATTCTAGTAGCATATCTAATAGCTTTTCGAATTGCCTCTTATCTTCTGCACTACTATTACTCTCTTTTTTATATGTATAAGTACAACCACAATCTCCTATTCGTTCTTTTCAGTCTACGAAAGGAAAGTTGAAGTCTCCAGATAGGAGAATAGTCCAGTCCTTGTGATTTTCTACATATATCATCAATTTTTCTATTATTAAGTCAAACTCTTTAGTATTAGGAGGTCTATATTACTATGTTCATTAATTTTTCAGATTCAAATTCACCTTACCGCTATTAGTTCACATTCGAGTTACTATATTTCTATATCTTTCCTTGTTTTTTGTCTTTCCCATATATTGCGGTTCCCCCTTGATTCCTATTTTTTCTATCTGATCTATAAGTTTGGAACCCTTTTATTTGATCATCATTCCCAGTCTCTTGGGAATACCAGGTTCACTTATATTCATTATATCTATTTTCTTTTCAATTTGGGTTAGTTCTTCTAAGTACTCTATTTTTCTTTTTGAGTTACTCGTAACTAAACCCTGCGCATTCATCACTATGATGGTTTGCGTGTTTTCTCCTTCATTTAATATTGGTAGTAATAAGGATTTTCCCATGTCTCTTTCCTGTTCTGGTATGTTGTTCTTTTCTTCATTTCCAGAAATTCTGACATTAAAAAATCCAACTTTTCCATAATATTTGATCTTCCTTCATCATAAGAGAGAGAGAGAGAGAGAGAGAGAGAGAGAGAGAGAGAGAGAGAGAGAGAGAGAGAATGGTTCTGCATGTGTGGTATAATATTGACGAGAATAGAGAGAGAGAGAGAGAGAGAGAGAGAGACAGAGACAGAGACAGAGACAGAGACGAGAAAGAGAGAGAGAGAGAGAGAGAGAGAGAGAGAGAGAGAGAGAGAGAGAGAGAGAGAGAGCAATCTTTCATTCTTTAAGAAGCAGATATACTTTATACCATTTCCTCACTAAGTTTACTTTCCTTCTCTTTTCTTCCTCCTTTCTGATCTAGCTTTCTTTTCACCTGGGGTATTCAAGTGCATTTAAATGCCAGTGCCGTCGGCCTCTGCTCAATGAACAAAAAAATAAAACTATAAATCAAATTCAAAACTCAAATATATCACTTTCATCAACAAAATCTAATGTGATTCAAATATGACCTGTGAATTTTATTGATGACACAAACTTAACATTTTCGTTTTAGAATTTCAAGATATATTTCTATTACATGTACACAGTGTTTGTTTTTTTCACAGTTAAGTTTTTGTTCACTTGCGAAAAAAAGGACTCGACAAAAACTTGGAACTTGTGAATTTTATTTAAGAGAAAAAAGACGTAAAATATTTCCTTTCAGAATCTCAAGTTTCATTTAAAGAATTTTTTTCGCACAATTAAGCTTTCAATCGCTTGCAAAAATAAAAAAAAAAAACATTCGACACGAGAAAGCTTTGATAAAAACATATGAATTTTATTGATGAAAAAAAAACGTAAAATATTTCCTTTCAGAATCTCAAGTTTCATTTACAGTTTTTTTCTCAAAGTTAAGCTTTCAAAAAAAATCATT
>NC_061097.1:31918222-31920722 GCF_015104395.2 Macrobrachium nipponense
CTTTTCTTGTTTTGAAGTGCCGTAACAACATTCCCATTTTTGCTTTACCTTTTGCCAACAGAATGGCTATTTGATCATTGCATAACATGTTCCTATTCATCATCACACCAAGGTCTTTAACTGCTTCCTTATTTGTGATTGTCTCATTATTAGGTCCCCTATATGCATATAGCTTTCCTTCTCTGTCAGATAATTTATTGATTCAAATTTATCAGAGTTAAATACCATCCTATTTTACCTCTGCCAATCATATACTTTGTTAAGGTCTCTTTGTAGAGCGTTCCTATCTTCATCACAAGTAATTTCTCTACTTATTCTTGTGTCATCAGCGAAACTACTCACTACCGAATCCTTAACATTACTGTCTATGTCTTCAATCATAATAACAAACAATATTGCAGCTAGCACCGTACCTTGTGGCACACCGGATATTACCTTGGTTTCATCCGATTTCTCATCGTTTGCAATAACTATCTGTTTTCTGTTGTGTAAAAATTCTTTTAACCATCTTCCTACTTTATCTACGATATTGTGTTTTCTAATTTTCTTTGCTAAGAGAGATAAGGAAAGAGTGACATAGAAACTGACAGAGGGCTAGAATTTGAGAGAGAGAGAGAGAGAGAGAGAGAGAGAGAGAGAGAGAGAGAGAGAGAGAGAGAGAGAGAGAGAGAGAGAGAGAGATTAATCTTATTCCCTCGACCAGTCCCCAACCTTCATCTTTCCTGACATTGATGTTTGGGGCAATGTTCTGTTGCAGTGATGTCATTGACGAAGGTTATTAAAAAGATATCTCCGTCTTTTTGAGATAATCTTTTTCTTTCTCATTCATTTCCCCTAGGAAGGTTTGGGAGACTGAACAAATGGCTGCAGGGGAGCGTTTGATTTTTAATCTCTCTCTCTCTCTCTCTCTCTCTCTCTCTCTCTCTCTCTCTCTCTCTCTCTCTCCTCTTGATTCTGGAAATTATTTCATTGCTGCTGTTAATAGTCAGCACAAATATTTGCGACGTTACGTAATATCCCTGGAGAGTCTCTCTCTCTCTCTCTCTCTCTCTCTCTCTCTCTCTCTCTCTTCTCTCTCTCTTCTCTCTCTCTCTCCAGAAGCTAAAATATAACAAGACAATTTCGCCCAATCATTTAAAAAAAAAAGTCTCAGAAAAAAAACGAAAAAAAAAAACTTGGTCACAATTTCGAGATTCAACTGGAATTCATTTTTGATCTAACGTCATCAATTATTGACGAGGGATTATAATGAGAGATTAAAGAACCTCGTAGTGGCAATGATGACCTTGGAGCTTGAATTACGGGATTTTAAAATGGTTAAACTTTTTCCAGAGATTTTTATTTGAAATGATTGTTTTTTGTCAGTTTTTTTGTTAGTCACTGAAATGTTGTTTTTAGTTTTTGTTGAAAAGGCTTCTTTTTTGTTGTAGGTTTTTTTTGTTAGTCGCTGGGATTTTTTTTTTTAGTTTCTAGTTGTAAAGACATCCTTATTTTTTCGTAGTCACAATCTCTCACAGACAGATGTGACACCATATCTCACAGACAGACAGGCAGACGACAGATGTGACACAATCTCCCACCGACACCATATCCCACAGAGAGACAGACAAAGGACCGACAGAAGTGACACCATATCCCACACACACACACACACAGACAGATGTGGCACAATATCCCACAGACAGACAGGCAGATGTGACACCATATCCCACAGTCAGTCAGACAGACAGACGTGACACCATATCCCACAGACAGTCAGACAGACAGACGTGACATCATAACCCACAGACAGACAGACAGACAGATGTGACGGAGACTAATTGAACAGGAATCAGTCTTTGCAGGTAAAGGACACATTAGGCCTATAAGAGCCAAGGCTAATTGATTGATTGATTGATGGAAAGGTACGTAGAAGGGGAGTGGGGGGGGAGAGGGAGGAGAGGGAAGGGGTGGGCGTGGTAGGGGTGGGGAGGGAGTAAAGGGGTGAAAGGCAGAAAGGTTAATCTAAGGGAAGATCAAAGAGGTGGTTAATGAAGAAACCTGGAGGTGTTTTAGATCTGAGGAAGAGCGGTGAGTTTGATTCTCTCTCTCTCTCTCTCTCTCTCTCTCTCTCTCTCTCTCTTTCAAATGATTCCCCTTCTCTCTCTCTATTATATATATTCATTGTATTTATATAAAGTACATATATAAATATATATATAATATATCATATATATATATATATTTTTATATATATATATATAATATATAGTAGATTATATATATATATATATATATATATATATATATATATATATATATACATATATATATACATATATATAATATATATATATATATATATATATATCTATATATATATATATATATATATATATATATATATACTATATAGTATATATATACATATATATATACATATATGTATATATATACATATATATATACATATATATATATATATATATATATATATATATAGAGAGAGAGAGAGAGAGAG
>NC_061097.1:31925722-31938222 GCF_015104395.2 Macrobrachium nipponense
TTTCTACATTATCTTATAAACGTTAGTAATTTTTTAAACGTTTGTTTAGTGAATTGGTTTGGAGTTTAATGGAGTTGTTGGGGACATGAAGTAAAAAAAAGTTGAAATGAATAAATTAGGAAAATAAACCAGATAAAGAATAATGGTTTTGTTATTAGACTAATAATAATAATAATAATAATAATAATAATAATAATAATAATAATAATAATAATAATGAGTTTAAAATAGGCTTAATAAGTATTTTGAAGATATTTTAACAAAGAATTATTACCATTTAGAACCATGAAAAACTATTGATACTTTTATTACTACGAGCTTGTTGGTGTGCGCTACGAGGGCTGGAACTCGGGGATGGTGCCTTCCCTTACCTTCCCTATCCCCTACCTACTCCGCCCCCACCAGGACGGACAAACTGGTTTGCATGTGGTGGGTGAGTGGCTGTGCTATGTCTCCCCTACTGTCAACCATGGGGCGGGGAGGAGACAAATAAAGATCAGATCCTCTGGGATTTTATTATTATTATTATTATTATTATTTTTTTTTTTTGGCTCTATCACAGTCCTCCAATTCGACTGGGTGGTATTTATAGTGTGGGGTTCCGGGTTGCATCCTGCCTCCTTAGGAGTCCATCACTTTTCTTACTATGCGCGTGTCTAGGATCACACTCTTCTGCATGAGTCCTGGAGCTACTTCAGCGTCTAGTTTTTCTAGATTCCTTTTCAGGGATCTTGGGATCGTGCCTAGTGCTCCGATGATTATGGGTACGATTTCCACTGGCATATCCCATATTCTTCTTATTTCTATTTTCAGATCTTGATATTTATCCATTTTTTCCCTCTCTTTCTCTTCAACTCTGGTGTCCCATGGTATTGCGACATCAATGAGTGATACTTTCTTCTTGACTTTGTCAATCAACGTCACGTCTGGTCTATTTGCACGTATCACCCTATCCGTTCTGATACCATAGTCCCAGAGGATCTTTGCCTGATCGTTTTCTAATACTCCTCTGGTTGGTGCTCGTACCACTTATTACTGCAAGGTAGCTGATGTTTCTTGCACAGGCTCCAGTGGAGGGCTTTTGTCACTGAATTATGCCTCTTTTTGTACTGGTTCTGTGCAAGTGCCGGGCATTCGCTTGCTATGTGGTTTATGGTTTCATTTTTCGTATTGCACTTCCTACATATGGGAGAGATGTTATTTCCGTCTATCGTTCTTTGAATATATCTGGTTCTTAGGGCCTGATCTTGTGCCACTGTTATTATTCCTACAGTTTCCTTCTTGAGCTCTCCCCTCTGTAGCCATTGCCATGTGTCATCGCCGGCTAGTTCTTTAGTCTGTCTCATGTATTGTCCGTGCACTGGGTTGTTGTGCCAGTCCTCTGTTCTGTCTGTCATTCTCCTGTCTCTGTATATTTCTGGGTCTTCGTCTACTTTTATTATTCCTTCTTCCCATGCACTCTTTAGCCACTCGTCTTCACTGGTTTTCAGAGATTGCCCCAGTGCTCTGTTCTCGATGTTGACGCAGTCCTCTATACTTAGTAGTCCTCTCCTTCCTTCGTTTCGTGTCATGTATAGTCTGTCCGTATTTGCTCTTGGGTGTAGTGCTTTGTGTATTGTCATATGTTTCCTGGTTTTCTGATCTATGCTGCGGAGTTCTGCCTTCGTCCATTCGACTATTCCTGCGCTGTATCTGATTACTGGCACTGCCCATGTGTTTATGGCTTTTATCATATTTCCGGCGTTGAGTTTTCACTTGAGTATCGCCTTGAGTCTCTGCATATATTCTTTCCTGATCGTGTCCTTCATCTCTTGGTGTTTTATATCCCCTCCTTCCATTATTCCCATGTATTTGTATCCTGTCTCATCTATGTGTTTGATGTTGCTCCCATCTGGTAGCTTTATCCCTTCAGTTCTCGTTACTTTGCCTTTTTGTATGTTGACTAAGGCGCATTTTTCTATTCCAAACTCCATCCGTCCCCAGATACAATCCTTACAGTCTGGATTAGGGTATCTATTTCCTTGATGCTCTTACCATACAGTTTGATGTCGTCCATGAACATCGGATGGTTGATTATTATGATTATTATTATTATAATTATTATTTTTGTTAAGAAATTCACAATTCAGTGAAAACAAATTGTTTAAAAAATATCCACAATTATATATAAAAATATATTTCCATGTAAAAATATAAAACAAAGACTTTCGAACACTTGAACGGTGTTCCTCATCAGTGTGACGTTAAAATGTAATGAAGAGGGTAGTTTCCCTCCGAAGAGCATCTAAAAAGGTGGGCGGGGCGAGAAAATAATAACAGCCCATCGTCGAAGTGCTGGTTCGTGTTTTACGTAATCCCAATCTCAACAGGCAGTTGCGCCAACCTCCTCGATCTCCGAACCTGCGAAGTTGCTCCTGCTTGCACTGCATAGGTGCCATAGCCGGAAACATCGGCTGGGACGTCGGCTATCTGGAGAGAGAGGGGAAGAGGAAGCAGAGCATCAGGGTTCACATGGTCAACGTCGGTTTTAAAAATAAATTCTTTTAAGTATTGCCTGGCAATGAAACTGTTTATAAAAGGGTCTTCATTGGTAAACGACTTATCCTCAAAAAGATATTCCCATGTTTATAGCGGCGCCTTCAACTAGTCTTCTCACGTGAGAATCGTCGCTTTTAAAAATAATTTGTGCACCATCCCAATTAATTCTGTGGTCTAAATTAAAACTGTGAGCCACCAAAGCGCTGCCCTGTGCATGAAGATCATAGGCCCTTCTGTGTTCCCTTAATCTGACCTCTAATCCCCTACCACTTTCCCCGTAGTAACAACCACTGCAATCCTGACAAGGAACCTTGTAAACACCGTTATTTCTCTTGGTACTGTTATTATTCTTTGTAAGAGCTTTTGCCAAAGTGTTTTTGTAATTATAAACTATTTCTATGTCTTTTTGGTGCTTATTTATATAATCACCTACTTTTGAGATTACATCGTGAAAGGGCAAGGATACACGTTTCTTGACTTTCATTTCCTTATTCTCTTGACCAATGTAAAACTTCTTTTTAGCTTGGCTAATTGCGTCAGTAATAAAATGTTCTGGGTACTTTAAGGACCTAAAAGTGTCTACGACATGTTTGAGTTCCCCGTCTAGAAATGCGGGGTCACATATGCGAAGGGCCCTTAAAACAAAACTCATAATTACATTCCTTTTAACTTGTTGTGAGTGGTGGGAAAAATAATGAATATAATTCTCTTTGTTGGTAGCTTTTCTAAAAACTGAAAATTTAAAAGAGTTACTGTTTACATCCCTATGAATTAAAACATCTAAGAAAGAAATCTTACCATCAATCTCTTTTTCTACTGTAAATTTTATTGAATCGACAACGTTGTTGGCAGTATTCAGTAAGCAATCTAAAGCTACGTCGTCGCCGTAAAAAACAATAAATATGTCGTCTACATATCTCACCCACAGAGCAGGCTTACAGTTGGGGTTACATCTCTCTAATATTTCAACTTCTATGAACTCCATGCACAGGTTGGCTAAAACTGGTGACAATGGTGAACCCATGGAAACACCAGCCTTTTGTTGAAAGTATTCATTATTAAAAGTGAAAATGGTAGTGTCAACACAGATTCTAACCAAGTCTAGAAACTGGTCGCAAGGAATAGGAAAGTTGATAGTCCCTTCTTCATGGGTTCACCATTGTCACCAGTTTTAGCCAACCTGTGCATGGAGTTCATAGAAGTTGAAATATTAGAGAGATGTAACCCCAACTGTAAGCCTGCTCTGTGGGTGAGATATGTAGACGACATATTTATTGTTTTTTACGGCGACGACGTAGCTTTAGATTGCTTACTGAATACTGCCAACAACGTTGTCGATTCAATAAAATTTACAGTAGAAAAAGAGATTGATGGTAAGATTTCTTTCTTAGATGTTTTAATTCATAGGGATGTAAACAGTAACTCTTTTAAATTTTCAGTTTTTAGAAAAGCTACCAACAAAGAGAATTATATTCATTATTTTTCCCACCACTCACAACAAGTTAAAAGGAATGTAATTATGAGTTTTGTTTTAAGGGCCCTTCGCATATGTGACCCCGCATTTCTAGACGGGGAACTCAAACATGTCGTAGACACTTTTAGGTCCTTAAAGTACCCAGAACATTTTATTACTGACGCAATTAGCCAAGCTAAAAAGAAGTTTTACATTGGTCAAGAGAATAAGGAAATGAAAGTCAAGAAACGTGTATCATTGCCCTTTCACGATGTAATCTCAAAAGTAGGTGATTATATAAATAAGCACCAAAAAGACATAGAAATAGTTTATAATTACAAAAACACTTTGGCAAAAGCTCTTACAAAGAATAATAACAGTACCAAGAGAAATAACGGTGTTTACAAGGTTCCTTGTCAGGATTGCAGTGGTTGTTACTACGGGGAAAGTGGTAGGGGATTAGAGGTCAGATTAAGGGAACACAGAAGGGCCTATGATCTTCATGCACAGGGCAGCGCTTTGGTGGCTCACAGTTTTAATTTAGACCACAGAATTAATTGGGATGGTGCACAAATTATTTTTAAAAGCGACGATTCTCACGTGAGAAGACTAGTTGAAGGCGCCGCTATAAACATGGGAATATCTTTTTGAGGATAAGTCGTTTACCAATGAAGACCCTTTTATAAACAGTTTCATTGCCAGGCAATACTTAAAAGAATTTATTTTTAAAACCGACGTTGACCATGTGAACCCTGATGCTCTGCTTCCTCTTCCCCTCTCTCTCCAGATAGCCGACGTCCCAGCCGATGTTTCCGGCTATGGCACCTATGCAGTGCAAGCAGGAGCAACTTCGCAGGTTCGGAGATCGAGGAGGTTGGCGCAACTGCCTGTTGAGATTGGGATTACGTAAAACACGAACCAGCACTTCGACGATGGGCTGTTATTATTTTCTCGCCCCGCCCACCTTTTTAGATGCTCTTCGGAGGGAAACTACCCTCTTCATTACATTTTAACGTCACACTGATGAGGAACACCGTTCAAGTGTTCGAAAGTCTTTGTTTTATATTTTTACATGGAAATATATTTTTATATATAATTGTGGATATTTTTTAAACATTATTATTATTATTATTATTATTATTATTATTATTATTATTATTATTATTATTATTATTATTATTATTATTAGTTAACAGAAACACATAATGGCCATTGCAGTATCCTACACCTCCTTTGAAGGACTCAGGAGTCTAGTAGGATCTCCTAACCATCCATTTGCACATCTTAATGGCTCGAAAATTATATCCTACAAGCGAAAGCTTTTGTTATACGAAGTGGTTATAATCTCATTAGCATCTTGACTTGAGCACTAAGAAGTATATAAGTATCTGCAAGTAATTTACATATCAGTGTTGGTTGGTAACATTTAGAAGTAAGGTTTATAAATGTTTATGTTTTTTAGTTAATTTTATTTGATAAGTTGCATATATATATACACACACACACACACACACACACATATATATATATATTATATATATATAAATATATTTATATATATATATATATATATATATATATATATATATATATATATATATATATATATATATATATATATATTCCCACCCCGAATCATTCACCTTATACTTCCATAAATCATCTATACTTTTACCTATTTTATTCATTGATTATTAATTTAGTTTTTTTTCTTTTTCTAACTACTGATCTCTTCTTTCTGTATACCATATTCCTCTCTGTTACTTTTTCCAAATGAACACCGTAAAATTCTTTGAACGCTTCAATTTTAAGCCAGTGGTCGGCTTTATTCATATGAATAAGGGTTTATCTTCTGAATATAATAATAATAATAATAATAATAATAATAATAATAATATAATAATAATAATAATAATAATAATAATATATCTCCCTACCAAATAATCACTTGTTTTACTGCAATAAACATGAGTAAACCCTCCCCCCCCCCCCCCCCCCCCCCCAACTCCCACACCTTGACGTGGCAGCTAAAACTAAGTCAAGTTCTTTGTCAGTCCAAAGAAAGGGATTAAAAGACTTTTTTTTCTTTCATTCTCATGCAAATGACACTGGAAACTTTCTTCTAGAAAGTCTGGGAGGAGGAAATTGGGTATTGTGAAAGTGTTTTCTCCTTTGACGAAGTGTTCGTCGCTTTAACTTTCCCTGACTTTCGTAGAGAAAGTGTGCGCGATGTCATCTTGTATATGAGATTAAGAAAAGTTGCATTGTCGACAGCAGTTGTTCCTTGCTTAATTTATCAAATTGACATAGTTTTAGCTTTGCATGTTTTATATTCAAACATTACTTTTTCGTTCTATATTCAAACATTACATTTTTGTTCCTTTGTCAAATGAATTGATAAAGTTTTACAGGATCTATATTCGAACATTGATAAAATGATAATTTATAAAATGTTGCATGATCTCTATTCAAACATTAGTTTTCTGTTATTTTGTCATATTAACTGATAAAGTTTCCATGATCTATATTCGAACATTATTTTATTGTTCCTTTGTGAAATTAATTGATAAAATTTTGCATGATCTATATTCAAACATTTTTTTATTTGCCAAATTAATTGATAGTTTTTCATGATCTATATTCAACCATGATGTTTTTGTTCCTTTGTCAAATTAATTGATAAGATTTTCCATGATCTATATTCAAACATTACTTGCTTTTTGTTCCTTCGTCAAATTATTTCGGACGATATCAAATTTCTGTTTTTTGGATCGTTTAAGTTTTAATAAAATCATGAGTGAAATCATTCCATTAAAAGTATTTATGATGTGTGTTGGACACTCATATAGAGAAAAATTATTTATAAGATATTGTGCCTGTAAATGAAAATTATTTTTACAACCCAACAAGGCCACAATAATTTAAAGAAATTGTCTTAGAACAGACCTTTACAAAAAGGTCAATATCTTGGCCTCTCTCTCTCTCTCTCTCTCTCTCTCTCTCTCTCTCTCTCTCTCTCTCTCTCTCTCTCTCTCTCTCTCTCTCTCTCTCTCTCTCTCTCGTGAATGTACGTCGATATTTAAGCCTTTCATAGTTCACTAACTTTTCTCCTGATAATTCTGGCCGTTTGGTAAAAAAAAGAAAAAAAACGTATCTTGGTTTATTGGAAAAAGGAAAGCATATATTTCTTGGTTTCAGCTCAGTCTTAGTTTTTTTATTTTTTTTATTCGACTGGAAAAAAAGGGAATGTTTTTCCCAGCCATAGTCGGGAGAGAAACACTAAATATTTTTTGTGTAATTATTTTTATTCTCTTGTAAATCTTTTTATCTCGTGTTTTTCTTTTAATAAAACAATTATTTTTTATTCTCTTGTAAATCTTTTTATCTCGTGTTTTTTTTTTTTTTGATAAAACAATTATTTTTATTCTCTTGTGAATCTTTTTATCTCGTGTTGTTTTTCTGTTTTGATAAAAACAATTATTTTTATTCTCTTGTCAATTGATTTTTCATTCAGAGTTGTTTTTCTGTTTAGATAAAACAATTATTTTCATTCTTTTGTAAGTTTTGTTTTATCTCGTGCTGTTTTTCTCTTTTGATAAAACAATTTTTTTATGCCCTTGTCAATTGTTTTATCTCGTGTTTTTTTCCTGTTTTGATAAAAACAATTATTTTCATTCTCTTGTCAATTTTGTTTTATCGTGTTGTTTTTCTGTTTTGATAAAAATGTGTATGTGTATTTATATTTATGTGTATGTGTGTGGATGTATGAATATGTGGAGTATATGTTTTCTCAAAAATGCTATGAGAATAAGCAAAACGTACCAAAAATTAAATAATAGTAATACAAAATCATTTTATAAACCTGAAATTCAAACAGACCCTTTTTCCAAAATTCCCTGCCCCCCTCCCCCCTGAAAAAAATCTTTGGGTGAAAACTGGAGTGGCCCCAAATTTTCCCTGATTAAAGGCAATCCCGCTAAACATTCCAGGAATAATTCCAGAAACATTCCAGGTTCAGTTCCGGAAATATTCCAGAAACAATGCCATAAACATTCTAGTAATAATTCCAGTAGCATTCTGGAATATTTCTGGAATTGTTCCTGGGGTATTCCAGAAAGATTCCTGGAATGATTCAAGAAACATTCCAGGAATCGTTCTGGAATTGTTCCAGAAATGTTCCAGGAACAATTCCAGAAACATTCTAAAATGTCTCTGGAATTGCTCCTGGGATATTCCTAGAATTGTTCCTGGAATGTTTCTGGAATATCTCTGGAATTTCTCTGGAATTGCTACTGGAGTATTCCTATAATTGTTCCAGGAATTTTTATGCAATTGTTCTTGGAATGTTTCTGGAATTCTTCCAAAAATATTCCAGGAACAATTCCAGAAACATTCTGGAATATTGCTGGAATTATTCCTGGGATATTCCTAGATTCGTCCCTGGAATATTTCTGGAAATGTTCCAGGAATGTTTCTGGAATTGTTCCAGAAATATTCCAAGAACAAATCCAGAAACATTCTGGAATATTTCTGGAATTGCTTCTGGGCTATTCCTAGAATTGTTCCTGGAATTTTTATGGAATTATTCCAGGAATGTTTCTGGAATTGTTGCATAAATATTCCAGGAACAATTCCAGAAACATTCCAGGAACATTTCCAGAAACATTCCAGAAATATTCCAGTGGCATCTTCCGGAATGTTTGGCAGATTTTTACTCAAGGTCAGAAGGTGAAGTGAGAGAGTCATGGATCTCTCTCTCTCTCTCTCTCTCTCTCTCTCTCATGGTTGACTCGAAGTTCCCTATCCTCTTCTTCTTCTTCTTCTTCTTCTTTCTTCTTCTTATTATTATTATTATTATTATTATTATTATTATTATTATTATTATTATTATTATTATTATCATCTGGTTGACACTGTGACACTATGGTTTTCTCGGGGTTGTCTACAAATAACATGATTTGTTTATGTGTAAAAAAAACCTCAAAAAATTTTATAAAATAAAATAAAACCAGTGAAACTGAGCAACAAACCCTTGGGGAAAGCCCAGACTACTTCCGGAGTTTTACCCAGTGTTTATTCCTCAATTTTGTTTGTTTATCTTATATAATTTTTGTTCGATTTTCTACATTAAAAATTATTCTTTAGCAATCATTCCCGAGAAAGTCATGGTTCCTAAAGTCAACCAGATGATAATAATAATAATAATAATAATAATAATAATAATAATAATAATAATAATAAGAAATATCCACAGAGAGACAGGAGAAGACACAGAGGACTGGCACAACAAACCAATGCACGGACAATACATGAGACAGACTAAAGAACTAGCCATCGATGACAATTGGCAATGGCTACAGAGGGGAGAGCTAAAGAAGGAAACTGAAGGAATGATAACAGCGGCACAATATCAGGCCCTAAGAACCAGATATGTTCAAAGTACGATAGACGGAAATAACATCTCTCCCATATGTAGGAAGTGCAATTCGAAAAATGAAACCATAAACCACATAGCAAGTGAATGCCCGGCACTTGCACAGAACCAGTACAAAAAGAGGCATGATTCAGTGGCAAAAGCCCTCCACTGGAGCCTGTGCAAGAAACATCAGCTACCTTGGCAGTAATGAAGTGGTTACGAGCACCAACCTTAGGGAGTTTGATAGAAAACTATCAGGCCCGAAAGATCCTCTGGGACTATGGTATCAGAACAGATAGGGTGATACGTGCAAACAAGACCAGACGTGACGTTGATTGACAAAGTCAAGAAGAAAGTATCACTCATTGATGTCGCAATACCATGGGACACCAGAGTTGAAGAGAAAGAGGGAGGGAAAAAATTGGATAAGTATCAAGATCTTGAAAATAGAAAAATAAGAAGGATATGGGATATACCAGTGGAAATCGTACCCATAATCATAGGGACACTAGGCACGATCCCAAGATCCCTGAAAAGGAATCTAGAAAAACTAGAGGCTAAGTAGCTCCAGGACTCATGCAGAAGAGTGTGATCCTAGAAACGGCACACATAGTAAGAAAAGTGATGGACTCCTAAGGATGCAGGATGCAACCCGGAACCCCACACTATAAATACCACCCAGTCGAATTGGAGGGCTGTGATAGAGCAAAAAAAAAAAAAAAATAATAATATAATAATAACAATAATAATAACAATAATGGTGATACAAATCCACAGTTATGTATATGGACAAATACTGAAAGAGAAGTGTACACATATATCTTTAAATATAAGTATATATACATAACTGTGGATTTATTTCTCCATTTTAAAGACTCAAGCTACTATGATTATTTTTCAATAATAATAATAATAATAATAATAATAAAATATAATAATAATAATAATAATAATAATAATAATAATAATAAGTCAAGGAAGAAGAAACAGGGAGAATAAAACAAAGATTCACAGAGATCACGACAGACACAGTCAAACACCAACTAAAGAAAATGCCAAACTGGAAAGGCCCTACACCCACGAATAGCAGAACAACTCCAGCATTATATCTCAAATCACCAAGCACCCAAATGGATGACCACAGGAAGAACATCCTTCGTACAAAAAGACAAGAGTAAGGGAAATATAGCCAGTAACTACAGGCCTATCACCTGCCTACCAATAATGTGGAAGTTACTAACAGGTATCATCAGTGAAAGGCTATACAACTACCTAGAGGAGATAAACACCATCCCCCACCAACAGAAAGGCTGCAGAAGGAAGTGTAGGGGCACAAAAGACCAGCTCCTGATAGACAAAATGGTAATGAAGAACAGTAGGAGAAGGAAAACCAACCTAAGCATGGCATGGATAGACTATAAGAAAGCCTTCGACATGATACCACACACATGGCTAATAGAATGCCTGAAAATATATGGAGCAGAGGAAAACACCATCAGCTTCTTCAAAAATACAATGCGCAACTGGAATACAATACTTACAAGCTCTGGAATAAGACTAGCAGAGGTTAATATCAGGAGAGGGATCTTCCAGGGCGACTCACTGTCCCCACTACTCTTCGTAGTAGCCATGATTCCCATGACAAAAGTACTACAGAAGATGGATGCCGGGTACCAACTCAAGAAAAGAGGCAACAGAATCAACCATCTGATGTTCATGGACGACATCAAACTGTATGGTAAGAGCATCAAGGAAATAGATACCCTAATCCAGACTGTAAGGATTGTATCTGGGGACATCAGGATAGAGTTTGGAATAGAAAAATGCGTCTTAGTTAACATACAAAAAGGCAAAGTAACGAGAACTGAAGGGATAAAGCTACCAGATGGGAGCAACATCAAACACATAGATGAGACAGGATACAAATACCTGGGAATAATGGAAGGAGGGGATATAAAACACCAAGAGATGAAGGACACGATCAGGAAAGAATATATGCAGAGACTCAAGGCGATACTCAAGTGAAAACTCAACGCCGGAAATATGATAAAAGCCATAAACACATGGGCAGTACCAGTAATCAGATACAGCGCAGGAATAGTGGAATGGACGAAGGCAGAACTCCGCACCATAGATCAGAAAACCAGGAAACATATGACAATACACAAAGCACTACTCCCAAGAGCAATTACGGACACACTATACATAACACGAAAGGAAGGAGGGAGAGGACTACTAAGTATAGAGGACTGCGTCAACATCGAGAACAGAGCACTGGGGCATATCTGAAAACCAGTGAAGACGAGTGGCTAAAGAGTGCATGGGAAGAAGGACTAATAAAAGTAGACGAAGACCCAGAAATATACAGAGACAGGAGAAAGACAGACAGAACAGAGGACTGGCACAACAAACCAATGCACGGACAATACATGAGACAGACTAAAGAACTAGCCAGCGATGACAATTGGCAATGGCTACAGAGGGGAGAGCTAAAGAAGGAAACTGAAGGAATGATAACGCGGCACAAGATCAGGCCTAAGAACCAGATATGTTCAAAGAACGATAGACGGAAAAAACATCTCTCCCATATGTAGGAAGTGCAATACGAAAAATGAAACCATAAACCACATAGCAAGTTGAATGCCCGGCACTTGCACAGAACCAGTACAAAAAAGAGGCATGATTCAGTGGCAAAAGCCCTCCACTGGAGCCTGTGCAAGAAACATCAGCTACCTTGCACTAATAAGTGGTACGAGCACCACCTGAAGGAGTGATAGAAAACGATCAGGCAAAGATCCTCTGGACTATGGTATCAGAACGGATAGGGTGATACGTGCAAACAGACCAGACGTGACGTTGCTTGACAAAGTCAAGATGAAAGTATCACTCATTGATGTTGCAATACCATGGGACACCAGAGTTGAAGAGAAAGGAGAGGGAAAATGGATAGTATCAAGATCTGAAAATAGAAATAAGAAGAATATGGGATATGCCAGTGAAATCGTACCCATAATCATAGGAGCACTAGGCACGATCCCAAGATCCCTGAAAAGGAATCTAGAAAAACTAGAGGCCTGATGTAGCTCCAGGACT
>NC_061097.1:31943222-31953113 GCF_015104395.2 Macrobrachium nipponense
CTCTCTCTCTCAACTGCAAGGTGTATGTGATACATTTCTTACACTTCCTCACTTTCCTCACTAAATCGCTCACTTTTACGAAAAAAAAAAAAAAAACTTATTTTTCTTTTAAAAGCCGACTGACATCTGTGGATCCAATCTCTAAATCTCTAATCACCTATCAGGATTTGAAATGCTTTCTTGATATACTTCGAGGATTAGAAGATTAGAGGATTAAAGGATTAGGAGATTAGGGGATTAGCCTCTCTGGGTGGTTGGGTATGTGTGTGATTGGGTTGCTGATATGCATCAGGTAGTTGCGTGTTTGTTTGTTTGTTTGTTTAATTGGTAATAATATGTGTATTGTATTCATGATTATGGTGTATACAAAAGGGCGAGTGTAATTGTTGTATGGTGAGTCGTATATATATATATATATATCTATATATATATATATATATATATATATATATATATATAGATATATATATATATATATTTTTTTTTCATATATATACATCTATATGTATATATATACTTATATATATATATCTATATATATATATCATCTATATATATATATCTTATATATATATATAGTATATATCTATGTCTGATATATATATATATATATATGTATATATATATATCTATATATTATATATTATATATATATATATATATATATTATATATATATATATATATATATCTATATATATAGTATATATATATATATATATATTTATATATAATGTAATGTTAATTGCTACCAAGACTAAAAAAATAATAAAGGAATTAAATATCTAAGCTATTCAAGAAATATACGTAACAATACTCATACACACACACACACACGCTCGCACGCACAACATTAAAAAAATTAATTTCTGGCTTAGGATTAAGCAAGACAGTTATTCACAGGTAAGTGAACTCTGCTAATTAGTACTTTGAAGGTAAAACGTCAGATGAGGCGACTGAACAGAGTCCTTTTATTTTATTTTATTTTTTTACCTCCATGAGAAATGATCTGAGATGAGTAATCTCTAACCTCCAAGATGGTAAGGGAGGTTAATTCAGGATTAAATGGAGATTACGTATGAGATGGAGATATATATGAGAATAGCGTATAGAAGATAGAGTAGGCGTTGAATTAAGATAATTGGTATTGCTTGTGGGAATCTGTGCAGGTAGAATTATATTTAGTAACTCAGGTTAAATTAGGTATCATGCTTAACTTACCTATACATAATCATATTTCTTGCGTTCAAGGGAACAAGAGCTTCTAGAATTTCAACATTTTCCAATCTTATTCTCTATTTATTTATTCCTTTTTTATATAAAAGATAAATTATGGTAAAAAATTTAAATAAAACATCTCGCTTTGCTTTGATGTATTCAATCAAAGTTCTTGGTGTGATTTCACCACCAACCTTCATAATTTCAAAGATTTTACACTCTCTTATTTTACATGAACTTACTCCTTTTTATGTAGAAGAGCAAATTCAGTGAAAGAAAATAAATAAAAAGTTATACTTTACTTTGCTGCATCCAGCCAAAATTCGTGTGTTGATGGTACATCCACAAATTTCTATCTAAACATTTTATGGTGTTTTGTTCTAAGTTTATTTACAACTCATTTTTTGAACAGACAAAGTTAGGGTAAAAAATGAAGAGTAATAATCGTATCCTCCCTTTTTTATACAAAAGACAAACTCAGGGTATAAAAAATATATTTTACGTTTCTATACACAACTAAAATTCGTAGTAACCTATAACTTATTCTCCTATTCTACATTAAAATGCTCTTTTCGCTTACTCGGGGAGTAATCCTACAAACTACTTAGTTGCAGTTGTTCTTATGGGGG
This sequence comes from Macrobrachium nipponense, assembly GCF_015104395.2. Taxonomy (NCBI): domain Eukaryota; kingdom Metazoa; phylum Arthropoda; class Malacostraca; order Decapoda; family Palaemonidae; genus Macrobrachium; species Macrobrachium nipponense. The sequence continues at coordinate 31,945,069 of NC_061097.1, forward strand.
GTAGGAAAGGTCTATAAAGAGTCAAAAAAGTTCTGAAAAAGTTGTTTCACGTTGAGTTAAAGATGCAGGAATTTTAGAATAGGATATTTACGATTTATCTATTAGAATGAAAATGTCAAAAATAATGTGTATATTAAACAGTACAGAAAAATTATTTCTAAAAAAATATAGCGTATTTATTTTAATTTCCGTTGGTGAAACAAGGCTCTATTTGACCGTAGATTTTAGCACGTTTTAACTTACGTTGAAAGTTTGGAATATAATGTTGACAACTTACGCGTGAAGGGAAAATCTTGCATGCGCGCGTCCCGAGTAAGCTGGAGGTAGCATCACGCCTTTTGTTTTCTCATTTTAAAGAGTTCGAAAAAAACCGTCCTAGGACTGATGGTCCTTCCAAAATGGGACGCCTCCCTCGTTTGGAAAGTATTGGTGGTCAAATTGGGATCCACGAACCTTTAATTTCGAGGTTTTCAAATTGCTTTTGGGGGCTGATCGATCTGTCCTGTCTGTCTGTCTGTGTGACTGTCTGTGGTCATTTAGCGCCTGTAATGGGTTTCAGTTTCGAAGTGATGGAGAAAAGTTGATGAGAGAGAGAGAGAGAGAGAGAGAGAGAGAGAGAGAGAGAGAATTTCTGAACCGTTTTTAAGTTATTATTATCATGATATTATTCGATATCTTTAGAATTGTTAAAAAAACGAATAATAATAATAACAATAATAATAATAATAATAATAATAATAATAATGTAAGTATCATATATATATAAACGTTTCACTTCTCATCTAAATATAATTAGATGAGAGAAGTGAAACTTTTATATATTTATATAATATCATACATTTTTATTATTATTATCAGTATACTGGTATTATCAGAATACTGGTATATGGGAAGGCGTTCCTCTGATAATACCAGTATACTGATAATACCAGTCTTTGATTAATAAAGCCTGTTCTGAATAAAATACCACTTTCAGCATTATCCCCAATTATTGCGAAGTATCACTGAGCCAGAAAAGCGAGTAATAACAAAAATAGAAAAGATAATATATAAGATTAATTCGCTGAATTCTGCCATTTTATTCAACAGAATTTGTCTAAAAAAGAGGGTGGGGGGGGGTCTTCTTCCATATATATATATATATATATATAGCTATATATATATATAGGGTATATATATATATATTATATGTATATATATATATATATCTATACTATATATATATATATATATATATACTTATTATTATTATTAATTATTATTATTATTTTATTATTATTATTATTATTATTTTATTATTATTATTATTATTATTATTATTACTGCAGTCATTTATTCCTAACCAATACTTTAAGAAACCAAACAAGATTAAGATTTTGGTAAACAGATCTCTCTCTCTCTCTCTCTCTCTCTCTCTCTCTCTCTCTCTCTCATATCTATTTTCCTCCATCATTAAAGGTACGAAACGGCCACAGACAGACAGACAGACAGACAGATCGATCCTACCAAAAGCAATTTACCAACCAATAGATCCTGAGCGATGTTGGCGTCGCATTTTGAAAGGTCCACCATTAATCCCTCTTGAAAATAAGTAGAAAAAATGCGCCCAAGTTCTCCGGCGCAATCCACTTTCCCGTACTTATAATCAAGCCCACCGAAAATAAATCTGTCTTTCGGTGGTCTCGGTATAATGCTGCATGAGCCGCGGCCCATGAAAATTTAGCCACGGGCCGGTGTTAGCCTGTCCTACATCGTTGCCAGATGCACGATGATGGCTAAACTTGACTTTATATAAAATAAAAATTACTTTGGCTAGAGGGCTGCAATTTGTTATGTTTGATGGTTGGAGGGTGGATAATCACGTACTAATTTGTAGCCCTCTAGCCTCTGTACTTTTTAGATCTGAGGGCGGACAGAAAAAAAAATCCGGGAACGGGGACAGATAAGTCGGCAACAAAAAACTCCTTTTCATTACAGAAAACTAAAAAGAATAAAAAAAAGTGTATTTTATAATGTAGAATAAAAGAGTTAAAAGTGTTGTTTTGATTGTAGAAGTCCTCTTTTGCCACGAGTTTGGTACCAAAGGAGTAGACAGATACATTATAAAACAGTAAAAACTGTTTTAATCTGTACAAGGTTCCAGGTACCGTCACCCTAATAATTTTGATTGAGTCCAGCGTAGTCCAGTATTAGACAAAATTTATATCATTTACCCTGAGTTCATCTTTTATATAAAAATGGGGTAAACAAATGCAGGATGAACGAGTGAAAATGTCAGACTTGTTGTCTACAAGATTTTTTATTTAGCACAGAATTTTATTGATTTCTTACCCTGAGTTTTCTCTTCTTGAGTACAATCTACCTGCCACAGGTTCCCACAGCCAATACCAATTATCTTGATTCAATATCTACGCCCTCTTCTATACGTTATTCTAACAATAATTCCATCTCATACGTAATCTCATTTAATCCGAATTAATCTCCCCTGCCATCTTGGAAATTAGAGATTACGTATCTCAGATCATTTCTCATGAGGTAAAAAAAAAGTGGGCGGGGGGGGGGGGGGGGGGTCGAGGGGGGGGGTGGGGTGGGGGGATCCTGTTCAGATCACCTCATCTCGTACTTCCTGAATGCCAGAGTTCAATTACCTGTGTATAATTGTCTTTGTTCTTTTAATCTAGGTGATACGTTTTTTTTTATTTTTATTTATTTAGTTTATTTGCGATGTGTCTGTATCGTTACGTATCTTTCTTGATCTTGCATGAAATGTATATATTTTTTTTTTATTTCTTTAGTTATTCTTGGTAATTAATTGACATTATAAGATATATATATATATATATATATATATATATATATATATATATATATATATATATACATATTTAAATATCAGATATATTAGATCTTGTTTTTCAAATATTCATTTTATCAAAATACTAAAGAGCTCGTAGAGTATAAAACCCTTTGTGATAACTCCTCTCTCTCTCTCTCTCTCTCTCTCTCTTCTCTCTCTCTCTCTCTCTCTCTCTCTCTCTCCAACCAATCCCCTGGGTAATTGAGAAATATGCCACTTTCCAGACAGAGAGAAGATTGTGTTAAGAGAAGAAATATCTCTCTTACGTCGAGGCATAATCCTTTACGATGGGGAAAGAGAGAGAGAGAGAGAGAGAGGGAGAGAGAGAGATGAGAGAGAGAGGGCGAGAGAGAGAGAGAGAGAGAGAGAGAGAGAGAGAGGGTGTCTGGTAGTGTGTGTGTGTGTGTGAGAGAGAGAGAGAGAGAGAGAGAGAGAGAGAGAGAGAGAGAGAATCATTCAATTATCTTTTTATATGTTGCTATAATGAACTAGTCATGTAGGAATTTGGACAAATAAGGTATGATGATGCTGCCACTGCAACACTGTCGTACAATGATGACGTCATCATTGTTATGATGAAATAAGGGGAAAAAAATAAAATGAAATATCTGTCCATTGCTGCACTCGACAACGAAGAGAAATATATTATTTTCCATCGTGTAAAAAAACAGAAAATATTTTTTTCATTCATTTTTTGCATCAACTTATTATTTCGTTTTCATGACAATTTACATTTACGGTCTTTCAATGCTATTAAAGAAAATATTCCTTTGATTTAAGATTGTTTGTGTGTGTGTGTGTGTGTGTGTGTGTGTGTACAAATCACAGATATATAAGATGGAGGTCGGATCACGCCTTGTTATTCATCCTACGATGATTTCTTAGACTATCGTACACTAACATTCTCCAATTGTCGTACTTTTCGAAAGCATCGTACACTGTGTCAGTGACATTTTATCATTACAGTGTCCCTGTCCATGTCTTTTCTTTTCAAAACACCTTTTTATGTATTTTTTTAGCCTTTATTTTTTCATCATTTTCTGAGCCTCTTACAAGGTCCTCGTTGATGAAAACACAGCAAGGAAAGAGGATTAAGTCTTTGGAAGTCCAAAATTAATTGACTCGACTTAGAGAGACGGCCTGAGTTCGAGTTGGGTATATTATTATTATGATAATAATAATAATAATAATAATAATAATAATAATAATAATAATAATAATAATAATAATAATAGGAGTTGGTTAGGTCTTCAATAGACTTAAGTCAAGTTAAGCAACATTGGGGCTGGTCAGTCGTTGGATGGGTGACCGCTCTCCTCGGCGTTGATTCCTTGGGAAAGGATCTTTACCATAATTTTCCTCAGTCTACTCAGCTGTAAATGAGTACCTATCCCTTGGGAATGGGGTTAGGGTCCAGCTATGGGTTAAATAGCAAAACTCAGCAATGATGGAAAGAAATGAAGGAATAAACGACAACGACGTAAATGGAACCTCTGGCTGGCAGAGGAGCTTTCGTCCGGCAACCAGGTATTCAACCCAATTGAAGGGGAAGACGGTCAGGTACTTGGAGGTCGGTCATCCAGCAACAACTGATCACCACAACGAAAGTCATCCAACAATCCTGAGATTGGAGCTACAAAGGCAAAAAGGCAGTAAATGGAGCAAGAGAAAAGAAATAAGGAAATATGGAGATGCTACATCAGAATTCAACCCGACGAGAGAGGATATAGAAGAAGATTGATCAACATCTGGAATGAGAGGAATAACACACCCCCCAAACAGAGCAGAGGCTGGCAGATCAAGTAAGGAACATAAAGAAAAAGAACTGGCTCTCCCCAACAGAAAGAGAAGAACTGGAAAGGGAAATGTCCCACGACAACGAATTACACGAAGACGAACTGAGAGACGATGCCACAGAAGACGACAGGGAGGATAAAGTATCAAACAACGACACACGAAGAAACACCGACGAAGTAACAGAGAGGACGGAATGGGGTAGAAAAGAGTTAGACAATGGATGGAGCCAGATACAGAGAGAACAAAGATCCCCACCATGAAAGCCTACAACACCAAGAAATTAAGGGAGAAAACAAGTGAGTCAATGAAATAATGGGCCTAATACACGCCACCAGTATCACAGAAACAAATAACTTGACATATGCAGGAGCAAGATTAGTAGCAGAACTGATGGGATTCGAAACAACCAACACCACCGTCACAACCAACCCAACAGAAACCAAAACAGCAACCTCCTGGAAAAGGCGCCTGGAAAAGCAAATCATGGTGATGAGATCTGACTTGAGTAAACTGAAAGAGATGGCAGAAAAAAGGCTAAGAAGCAAGAAACAAAGGAGGAACTCAACGAGAAATACAAAGTACAAGAGAGGGGACTAAACAACACAATAGAAGATGTAAAACAGAGGCTTAAGGCCAAAGCACACAAGATCCAACGGTACATGAACAGGAATAAGGGATACCAACAGAACAAACTATCGGAACCAACCAGAAAAGACTATACAGCCAACTAAGGGGGGAAGACAACCACCCAGTAATTCCTGAAGCCGAACCAAGTAAGAGACTCTGGGAAAACATATGGAGCAATCCGGTATCACACAACAAACATGCACATGGCTCCAGGAAGTCAAGGAAGAAGAAACAGGGAGAATAAAACAAAGATTCACAGAGATCAACGACAGACACAGTCAGAACCACCTCGAAAGAAAATGCCAAACTGGAAAACCCCAGGTCCCGATGAAGTCCATGGATACTGGCTCAAAACTTCAAGGCCCTACACCCACGAATAGCAGAACAACTCCAGCATTGTATCTCAAATCACCAAGCACCCAAATGGATGACCACAGGAAGAACATCCTTAGTACAAAAAGACAAGAGTAAGGGAAATATAGCCAGTAACTACAGGCCTATCACCTGCCTACCAATAATGTGGAAGTTACTAACAGGTATCATCAGTGAAAGGCTATACAACTACCTAGAGGAGACAAACACCATCCCCTACCAACAGAAAGGCTGCAGAAGGAAGTGTAGGGGCACAAAGACCAGCTCCTGATAGACAAAATGGTAATGAAGAACAGTAGGAGAAGGAAAACCAACCTAAGCATGGCATGGATAGACTATAAGAAAGCCTTCGACATGATACCACACACATGGCTAATCGAAATGCCTGAAAATATATGGGGCAGAGGAAAATACCATCAGCTTCCTCAAAAACAAATACAATGCGCAACTGGAATACAATACTTACAAGCTCTGGAATAAGACTAGCAAGGTGTTAATATCAGGAGAGGGATCTTCCAGGGCGACTCACTGTCCCACTACTCTTCGTAGTAGCCATGATTCCCATGACAAAAGTACTACAGAAGATGGATGCCGGGTACCAACTCAAGAAAAGAGGCAACAAAATCAACCATCTGATGTTCATGGACGACATCAAGCTGTATGGTAAGAGCATCAAGGAAATAGATACCCTAATCCAGACTGTAAGGATTGTATCTGGGGACATCAGAATGGAGTTTGGAATAGAAAAATGCGTCTTAGTCAACATACAAAAAGGCAAAGTAACGAGAACTGAAGGGATAAAGCTACCAGATGGGAGCAACATCAAACACATAGATGAGACAGGATACAAATACCTGGGAATAATGGAAGGAGGAGATATAAAACACCAAGAGATGAAGGACCACGATCAGGAAAGAATATATGCAGAGACTCAAGGCGATACTCAAGTCAAAACTCAATGGAGGAAATATGATAAAAGCCATAAACACATGGGCAGTGCCATAATCAGATACAGCTCGCAGGAATAGTGAATGGACGAAGGCAGAACGCCGCAGCATAGATCAGAAAACCAGGAAACAAATGACAATACACAAAGCACTACACCCAAGAGCAAATACGGACAGACTATACATAACACGAAAGGAAGGAGGGAGAGGACTACTAAGTATAGAGGACTGCGTCAACATTGAAAACAGAGCACTGGGGCAATATCTGAAAACCAGTGAAGACGAGTGGCTAAAGAGTGCATGGGAAGAAGGACTAATAAAAGTAGACGAAGACCCAGAAATATACAGAGACAGGAGAAAGACAGAGAGAACAGAGGACTGGCACAACAAACCAATGCACGGACAATACATGAGACAGACTAAAGAACTAGCCAGCGATGACAATTGGCAATGGCTACAGAGGGGAGAGCTAAAGAAGGAAACTGAAGGAATGATAACAGCGGCACAAGATCAGGCCCTAAGAACCAGATATGTTCAAAGTACGATAGACGGAAATAACATCTCTCCCCATATGTAGGAAGTGCAATACGAAAAATGAAACCATAAACCACATAGCAAGTGAATGCCCGGCACTTGCACAGAACCAGTACAAAAAGAGGCATGATTCAGTGGCAAAAGCCCTCCACTGGAGCCTGTGCAAGAAACATCAGCTACCTTGCAGTAATAAGTGGTACGAGCACCAACCTGAGGGAGTGATAGAAAACGATCAGGCAAAGATCCTCTGGGAAGGACTATTGGTATCAGAACGGATAGGGTGTGATACGTGCAAATAGACCAGACGTGACGTTGATTGACAAAATCAAGAAGAAAGTATCACTCATTGATGTCGCAATACCATGGGACACCAGAGTTGAAGAGAAAGAGAGGGAAAAAATGGATAAGTATCAAGATCTGAAAATAGAAATAAGAAGGATATGGGATATGCCAGTGGAAATCGTACCACTAATCATAGGAGCACTAGGCACGATCCCAAGATCCCTGAAAAGGAATCTAGAAAAACTAGAGGCTGAAGTAGCTCCAGGTCTCATGCAGAAGTGTGTGATCCTAGAAACGGCACACATAGTAAGAAAAGTGATGGACTCCTAAGGAGGCAGGATGCAACCCGGAACCCCACACTATAAATACCACCCAGTCGAAGTAGAGGACTGTGATAGAGCAAAAAAAAAAAAAAAAAAACAAAAAAAAAAAAAAAAAAAAAAAAAAAAAAAAAAAAAAAAAATAATAATCAATAATCATAATAATAATAATAATAATAATAATATAATAATAATAAAATAATAATATAAATTATTTTTATTATTATTATTTTATTATTATTATTATTATTATTATTATATTGTTTTAATATTAATTATAATTATGTACTTAGGAAGCAGACCCTCTCT
>NC_061097.1:31953613-31961113 GCF_015104395.2 Macrobrachium nipponense
GGGGAGAAGAGGTGGGGGAAGTGGTGAAAGGTAAAAGGGAGGCAAAGAAGAGATTTAAAGAGTCACAGCTGCATGAGGACAGAGAAAGATTAAGAGAAAGAAACAAAGAAGTAAAAAGGGTGGTAGCTCAAGCTAAGGCAAGGGTATATGAGAGGTTTATAATGAACTGGAAACCAAGGAAGGGTTGAGTAAGATGTGTCAAAAGTAAGAAATAAAAGAACAAAGGACATCACCCATATTAAGCAAATGAAAGATAGGAATGGTACGGTCATAAAAAAGGAAGAAGACATCCTGAAAAGATAGAAAGAGTACTTCGAACAACTGCTAAATGAAGAAAATGAAAGACTTGTAAGAGAGGATGGACAAGTAAACATGGGAATGGTAATGGGGATATCTAGGGAAGTGATACGAGCCTTAAAAAGAATGAGGAATGGGAAGGCAACAGGACCTGACTTAATCCCAGTCGAAGTTTGGAAAGCCTTAGGAGAGGAAGGGGTAGACATCTTGTATGATCTGATGTTAAAAATATTCGAACAGGAAAAGATACCAGAAGAATGGCGGGAAAGCATATTGATACCTATATTTAAAGGTAAAGGTGATGTCCAGGAATGCAGTAATTATAGAAGTATAAAACTAATGTCTCACACGTTGAAGATTTTGGAAAGAATAATAGATAGCAGGCTGAGAGAGGAAGTTAGAATAGGGAAGGAACAGTTAGGATTTATGAAGGGACGCGGCACAACGGATGGAATATTTTGCATAAGGCAGCTAATGTAGAAATTCAGAGAAAAACAACGAGACCTGCATCTGGTATTCATAGACCTTGAAAAGGCCTATGACAGAGTGCCAAGGCAAGAAATATGGAGATGTTTGAGGGAGAAGATGGTGCCGGAAAAGTATGTCAGAATTATTCAGTAGATGTACAGGAATGTGTATACTAGAGTGAGGAGTAGTGTTGGAGAGACGGATGGATTTGAGATAGGAGTTGGATTACACCAGGGGTCAGCACTTAGCCCATTCATCTTCAACATCGTGATGGATGTAATGACCAGGGATGTTAGAGAAGCAGTGCCATGGTGCATAGTATATGCGGATGACAATGTGTTGTGTTCAGAGGGGAAGGAGGAGTTGGAGGGGAGGTTGGAGAGGTGGAGAGCAGCACTTGAGGAAAGAGGAATGAGAATAAGCAGATCAAAAACCGAATATATGTGTTCTAGTATTACTGAGGACGGTGGAAATAGCATAAGATTGGGTGGGGAGGAAATAAAGAAAGTACAGAAGTTCAAGTACTTAGGGTCCGTATTAGAGGATAGTGGAAGCATGGACCAAGAGGTGAGACACCGAATTCAGGCAGGATGGAATAACTGGAGGTCTGCATCAGGGGTCCTCTGTGACAAGAAGGTCCCTCTGAAATTGAAAGGAAAGTTCCATAGGACGGTGGTCAGACCAGCAATGTTATATGGAACAGAAACAGCAAGTATGAGGAAAACAGAGGAGAAGAAGATGGATGTAGCAGAAATGAGAATATTGAGATGGATGTCGGGAGTAACAAGGGAAGATAGGATTAGAAATGAGTATATAAGAGGATCGATAAAGGTAGCTGAAATATCGAAGAAAATACAGGAAGGAAGGCTTCGATGGTATGGACACCTGTTACGAAGGGAGGAACGTCATGTTGGAAGACATACGATGGAAATGGAAGTGCGGGGTAGAAGGAAGAAGGGAAGACCAAGAAAGAGATGGCGTGAATGTGTAGGGGAAGATATGGAATTGAAAGGTATGAATGAGAACGAGGCACAGGGCAGAAATCGATGGAGACGACTCATTCGCAATGGCGACCCCATATAAAAATGGGTTTAAGCTAGGAAGAAGATTTACCCTTATGTCATCACACGAAAATGTTATCCCAATCTTTGTTTAATTCTTCATTTATTTCTGACCATTTTATATTTTTACTGTAGAAGTTGTATTTTCCATATCCTTCCCACTTTTTCATTTCTTGCTTATCTCTGTTTTCACTTGCTTTGGAATGGACTGTTAATTCTATGACATTATGGTCTGAAATACTCGCATTATAAACTATTATTTCTTTAACATAATTCATCTCGTTCACAAATACTAGGTCTAAAGTATTTTCCTTTCTTGTTGGCAGGTGATTTATTTGTTGAATGTTGTATTCTAGTAGCATATCTAATAGCTTTTCGAATTGCCTCTTATCTTCTGCACTACTATTACTCTCTTTTTTATATGTAGAAGTACATCCACAATCTCCTATTCGTTCTTTCCAGTCTACGAAAGGAAAGTTGAAGTCTCCAGATAGGAGAATAGTCCAGTCCTTGTGATTTCTACATATATCATCCAATTTTTCTATTATTAAGTCAAACTCTTTAGTATTAGGAGGTCTATATATTACTATGTTCATTAATTTTTCAGATTCAAATTCTACCGCTATTAGTTCACATTCTGAGTTACTATATTTCTCATATATTTTCCCTTGTTTTTTGTCTTTCCCATATATTCGCGGTTCCCCCTTGATTCCTATTCTTTTTCTTATTCTGATCTATCAAGTCTTTGGGAACTCTTTTATTTGATCATCATTCCCAGTCTCTTGGGAATACCAGGTTTCACTTATATTCATTATATCTATTTTCTTTTCAATTTGGGTTAGTTCTTCTAAGTACACTATGATGGTTTGCGTGTTTTCTCCTTCATTTAATATTGGTAGTAATAAGGATTTTCCCATGTCTCTTTCCTGTTCTGGTATGTTGTTCTTTTTTTCATTTCCAGAAATTCTGACATTAAAAAGTCCAACTTTTCCATAATATTTGATCTTCCTTCATCATAATTATTCATTTTGTGTCTGAATATGCAATTTTCTCCGTTTCTGCAATATCCTCTTGCATAATAAATACAGTTATTATCTCTTGAGTAGAATTTTGGAGCTGATGCTTTGAAATTCTTTGCTGACATCTCTGCATATCTCGTTGATGGCTTGCTTTTTTCTTTTACCTGATATCCTTTATTCCTCTCTTTATTTGTTTCTTTCTTATTTTGGATTTTATTACTTGATTGATTATTTATTTGATTATGATTCATGGCTACAGGGTGCATATATTTACATTTTTTGTCGAACTTACATCCTTTTCCTTCTTTTAGGTTTTTGCATATTTTTGGATGCAGAGAGAGAGAAAAAGAGTGAGAGTGTGTGTGTCTGGTAGTGTGTGTGCGTGTGTGTGTATGTGAGAGAGAGAGAGAGAGAGAGAGAGAGAGAGAGAGAGAGAGAGGGAGCGAGAGAATCATTCAATTATCTTTTCATATGTTGCTATAATGAACTAGCCATGTAGGAATTTGGACAAATAAGGTACGATGATGCTGCCACTGCAACACTGTCGTACAACGATGACGTCATCATTGTAATGATGAAATAATGGGGAAAAAAATAAAGCAAAAATAAAATGAAATATATCGTCCATTGCTGAATTCGACAACGAAGAGAAATATATTATTTTCCATCGTGGAAAAAAACAGAAAATATTTTTTTCATTCATTTTTTGCAACAAATTATTATTTCGTTTTCATGACAATTTGCACATACGGTCTTTCAATGATATCAAAGAAAATATTCCTTTCATTTAAGATTGTTTGTTTGTGTGTGTGTGTGTGTGTGTGTGTGTGTGTGTGTGTGTGTGTGTACAAATCACAGATATATAAGATGGAGGGCGGATCACGCCTTGTTATTCATCATACGATGATTTCTTAGACTATCGTACACTAATATTCTCCAATTGTCGTACTTTTCGAAAGCATCGTACACTGCGTCAGTGACATTTTATCATTACAGTGTTGTCCTGTATCTCTTTTCAAAACCTTTTTTAATGTATTTTTTAGCCTTTATTTTTTTTTTCATTTTCTGAGCCTCTTACAAGGTCCTCGTTGATGAAAACACAGCAAGGAAAGAGGATTAAGTCTTTGGAAGTCCAAAATTAATTGACTCGACTTAGAGAGACGGCCTGAGTTCGAGTTGGGTATATTATTATGATAATAATAATAATAATAATAATAATAATAATAATAATAATAATAATAATAATAATAATAATAATTAATCATTATTATCATTATTGTAATTATAGTTATAATTATAATATACTTAGGAAGCAGACCCTCTCTCAAGCATACTTTATTAAAAGTAATGGCTACTTCAGCAGCGTTACACTTGTAGAGATTCTTCTCTATTTTGCGAATAGCGGCTTTTTCCGTGCTACTTAAACAGGCTAGTAGAGCGCCTATAGAGGTCATGGTCAAATACAGGGTCAAAATAGGTGTATATATTTAAATTTTACAGATAAACTATGATACCATAGTCATCAAAGTCATTAACGATTTTCTCTCTCTCTCTCTCTCTCTCTCTCTCTCTCTCTCTCTCTCTCTCTCTCTCTCTTTCTTAAAGCGAGCTTTCGTCTGGAGCTGCCAGACATCCTCGGGCTGGGAAGCTGAGGGTGGACTGATCTTGGTGCGGTTGTTGTTGTTGGAGATTAAGCCAGCCTTGTGCTAGCACGGGCTCTTGTTCCTGGAGCAGCCCGTAACTGGAATATCTGTAAAGATACAAAAACAGTGCTTTGGCGGTTAGTTGTAGAAAGGAGATAGGGTGACAGGCAGGATTGCAACCCCTTTGAACCTTACGGTACCCATCAGTAGGAGAGAAAGTTTTATAGCAGTGAGACTCAGCCTAGCTGGAGAGTGCTGAGTAGGAAGAAGGAAGCGAGTTTTAATTTGAGGGATAGTTGGTGTTAAAAAAGAAAAAGAAAAAAAAAAGAGGAGTTACCTGTAAACATATCAGGCACAATATATATACATGTGTGTAGCATCTGAAAATATTGCAATATATATCAAACCAACATTAAGCAAGTATTATAGTATATATACATGTTCATGCATACTCACACTTATACATATGCTCCCAAAGATGTTTATGACTCCCATTGCAAACAGTGAAGTAGAGGGTTTGTGCATTGTGTAGCTTTCATTGGTTTTATGTTTGCAAGACAATAGGAGATTCCCATGTGTCTATGGAGAAATGCCGTGTGATTCATCTTTTTACCTAGGAGGTGGGTGGTTGGTGCGGTGTCCTTCTTCCTTATATCTGTGGTTGACAGCAGGGGGTCTGCCCCATGCTTGTCTCCTATTGGCTGATGGCGGTGAGTCTTCGTTTTCGTTGGTTGATGGAGCCAGGTCTCAAGCCACTTTCTTCGAGCCGATGGTTGAGTTGCAGCATATCCTGCAGCCGCCTGGACCTCCTGAGCGGCGCTGTAACGTTGATGGGCGTTGTGCTACGCTGTGGGACATCACGGCTAATTTGATTTCCATCGGCTGCAGGAGTACCTCGTTCGGGGGCGATGTCTTCCGTGGAGTTGTCGTGATCGGTGGTGTCATTGTTGGTGGCAGGTCTTCTCATACTCGTAGGGAGGAGAAATTCTTCCTGCGTCGTATTCAGTGTAGGTTTTATTTGCTGGATGAGGAGCGCCTCCAGCAGGCGCAACCGACGGGCATCAGGGGCCTTCCCGATGATTTTCGTGTTCTGTATGATGACATCCCGGGAGATGGCCTCTTGATGTTTGGTGCTGGCATGATTCTTGATAGCCCACTCTTGGGCGTGGCACGAGAGTCTCTTCGACAGTCGCATGGTAGTCATACCTACGTAGGCGCCGCTGCATTCGCGGACTGGGCATGTATACTGGTACACCACATGCGTCTACTTCAGGGGTTCTCGTACCTGTGGAGAGGGGTTATTTTTCATAATAAGGTCGCGCGTCCTCCGATTCTTGAGAGAAGAATATCTACAAGTGTAACGCTGCTGAGGTAGCCATTACTTTTAATAAAGTAGGCTTGAGAGAGGGTCTACTTCCTAAGTACATTATTATTATTATTATTATTATTATTGAATATGATGGCAGAATTTACAGGATTTATTTTGTACAGAATTGTCTCAATTCTCCTAACGGCTTGCTTCTCTGGCACAGAGAATTCTGTACAAAATAAATTCTGTAAATTCTGCCATCATATTCAATAATAATAATAATAATAATAATAATAATAATAATAACAATAATAATGAGAAATAAGTGTCTAAAATAAACTTAATATTAGCTCTCTCTCTCTCTCTCTCTCTCTCTCTCTCTCTCTCTCTCTCTCTTCTCTCTCTCTCTCTCTGTTTAATAATAATAATAAATAATAATAATAATAATAATAATAATAATAATAATAATAATAATAATAATAATAATAATAATGGCGAAACAAATCCACAATTATGTAAATGTACATATATTTCAGTTTAAAAACAGCAAAGATAGCTTTCGGGAATCTGTACGGTTCCCCTTCTTATCAATCTGATACGTTGATATAACTTTACAGCGAAGTAAACAAAACAGGAGTTAAAAATTAAGTGACTTGTTATTAACAATGGAACTGGTCGTCAAGTATAAATCAGGCAATGCCGTCGTTTTCTGATGGAACGTCGAATTAGTCCTGATGGTCCTCTTCAACAGCATAGGCTCCGGCAGCATCGGTTACTGGAAGTAGCCGAGTTACATGAAGGGGAGAAAGAGAGGCAACCGCAGCATCAGATGTGGCTAAAGAGACAACACTCTCATAATGTTCTTTATTCTTAAAGCCTTTAATATATTTCTTGAAAATAAGGTTATTGGTGAATTTATCTTCCATGGAAAAACCACTCTCTATCACTGCACCCTCCACTAGCCATCTTATACCAACATCTTTACTTCTGAAAATTACTTTAGAATCTTCCCAATTTATGCGGTGATCGAGCTTAAGACTGTGACTGACTAACCGGTTCCATTGTTAATAACAAGTCACTTAATTTTTAACTCCTGTTTCGTTTACTTCGCTGTAAAGTTATATCAACGTGTCAGATTGATAAGGGGAACCGTACAGATCCCCGAAAGCTATCTTTGCTGTTTTTAAACTGAAATATATGCACATTTAAATAATTGTGGATTTGTTTCTCCATTTGAAGACTCGTGCTACTATGAGGATTTTTTAATAATAATAATAACAATAATAGTAATAATAATAATGATAATAATAATAATAATAATAATAATAATAATAATAATAATAATAATAATAATAATAATAATAATAATAATAATAATAATAATAATGAGAAATAACTATCTAGTTAGGAAGAGAGTACAGTTATCCAAAATAAACCTAATTTTTTTTTTTCTCTCTCTCTCTCTCTCTCTCTCTCTCTCTCTCTCTCTCTCTCTCTCTCTCTCTCTCTTGTTTCGTATAATTATCATCGCCATCTTCATTATCATCAAAATTCTTCATCTCCACTGCTCATTTTTACCACGACGATCCCTCAAAATTATCTTCTCGGAGCCTCGAGATAATTACTATTGTTCCTATCTATCTCTCTCTCTCTCTCGTCTCTCATCTCCTCTCCTCTCCTCCTCGTCTCTCTCTCTCTCTCTC
>NC_061097.1:31966113-31978613 GCF_015104395.2 Macrobrachium nipponense
CTACTATACAGCCAACTAAGAGGGGAAGACAACCACCAAGAAATTCCTGAAGCCAAACCAAGTAAGAGACTCTGGGAAAACATATGGAGCAATCCGGTATCACACAACAAACATGCAACATGGCTCCAGGAAGTCAAGGAAGAAGAAACAGGGAGAATAAAACAAAGATTCACAGAGATCACGACAGACACAGTCAGACACCAACTAAAGAAAATGCCAAACTGGAAAGCCCCAGGTCCCGATGAAGTCCATGGATACTGGCTCAAAAACTTCAAGGCCCTACACCCACGAATAGCAGAACAACTCCAGCATTGTATCTCAAATCACCATGCACCCAAATGGATGACCACAGGAAGAACATCCTTAGTACAAAAAGACAAGAGGAAGGGAAATATAGCCAGTAACTACAGGCCTATCACCTGCCTACCAATAATGTGGAAGTTACTAACAGGTATCATCAGTGAAAGGCTATACAACTACCTAGAGGAGACAAACACCATCCCCCACCAACAGAAAGGCTGCAGAAGGAAGTGTAGGGGCACAAAAGACCAGCTCCTGATAGACAAAATGGTAATGAAGAACAGTAGGAGAGGGAAAACTAACCTAAGCATGGCATGGATAGACTATAAGAAAGCCTTCGACATGATACCACACACATGGCTATTAGAATGCCTGAAAATATATGGGGCAGAGGAAAACACCATCAGCTTCCTCAAAAATACAATGCGCAACAGGAATACAATACTTACAAGCCATAAACACATGTTCAGTGCCAGTAATCAGATACAGCGCAGGAATAGTGGAATGGACGAAGGCAGAACTCCGCAGCATAGATCAGAAAACTAGGAAACATATGACAATACACAAAGAACTACACCCAAGAGCACATACGGACAGATTATACATAACACGAAAAGAAGGAGGGAGAGGACTTCTAAGTATAGAGGACTGCGTCAACATCGCGAACAGAGCACTGGGACAATATCTGAAAACCAGTGAAGACGAGTGGCTAAAGAGTGCATGGGGAGCAGGAATAATACAAGTAGACGAAGACCCAGAAATATACAGAGACAGGAGAATGACAAACAGAACAGAGGACTGTCACAACAAACCAATGCACGGACAATACATGAGACAGACTAAAGAACTAGCCAGTGATGACACATGGCAATGGCTACAGAGGGGAGAGCTAAAGAAGGAAACTGAAGGAATGATAACAGCGGCACAAGATCTGGTCCTAAGAACCAGATATGTTCAAAGAACGATAGACGGAAATAACATCTCTCCCATATGTAGGAAGTGCAATATGAAAAATGAGACCATAAACCACATAGCAAGCGAATGCCCGGCACTTGCACAGAACCAGTACAAAAAGAGGCATGATTCAGTGGCAAAAGCCCTCCACTGGAGCCTGTGAAAGAAACACCAGCTACCTTGCAGTAATAAGTGGTAGGAGCACCAACCTGAGGGAGTGATAGAAAACGATCACGCAAAGATCCTCTGGGACTATGGTATCAGGACGGATAGGGTGATACGTGCAAATAAATCAGACGTGACGTTGATTGACAAAGTCAAGAAGAAAGTATCACTCATTGATGTCGCAATACCATGGGACACCAGAGTTGAAGAGAAAGAGAGATGGAAAAAATGGATAAGTATCAAGATCTGAAAAAAGAAATAAGAAGGATATGGGATATGCCATTGCAAATCGTACCCATAATCATAGGAGCACTAGGCACGATCCCCAAGATCCCCTGAAAAAAGGCAAAATCTAGAAAAAACTAGACGCTGAAGTAGCTCCAGGACTCATGCAGAAAGAGTGTGATCCTAGAAACGGCTCACATAGTAAGAAATGTGATGGACTCATAAGGAGGCAGGATGCAACCCGGCCCCCAACCCCAACATATAAATACCACCCTGTCGAATTGGAGGACTGTGAGAGAGCAAAAAAAAAAACAAATACAATAATAATAATAATAATAATTTTAATAAATAAATAAATAGAATAATAATAAGAATAATAATAATTAATAAATAAATAATAATAATTTTTAAATTCTTTCAAATAGCAAATTTGCACTTCAACAAATTAAATTATTTAAAGATGTAATTTGTCAAATTGTGGAGAGAAAACATAGATTAATATATTATATATAATATATATATATATATATATATATATATATATATATATATATATATATATATATATATACATATATATGTGTGTGTGTGTGTGTGTAAATAAATAAATTCTTTTGTTAAAAGGCCTATTAAAATACTCTGGTTTAAAGTTAAGGACAATATAGTCCTTAGTTTTAAACCAGAATGTTTTAATTCTATCCCTTCTTATCCATCCTCTTTCCCCTCCCTCCCTCCCTCCCTCCCACCCCATCCCCGCACCCCCTTTATATTCAAATCCTCAGAAGACCTCCTCCTAACCGGAGGGGCGAGGCCTCGATGTGTGGATTATAAACACCAGCTCCTTCAGGAGAGAGATTACCTGGGATTACCTGGGTATTTATAGTATACGAATTTAGGTCTCCATTCGGCCGGGGAAGACCATTTATCAAGTGAGAGAGAGAGAGAGAGAGAGAGAGAGAGAGAGAGAGAGATATTATAGATCAGAATTGTGAATTCTATAGAGATTAACGGGACTATAAGCAGTATACTGTAATGTCAAATGTCTAAAGGAATTATTAAGATTGTGTACTGTATAGTGATTAAAGGAATTATTAGGATAGTGACTTGGATAGTCATTAAAGGAACTATCTAGTTAGTGAAATAGATAGTGATTAAAGAAATGATCAGGATAGTGAAATGTATAGTGACTAAAGGAATTATTAGGATAGTGAACTGTATGGTGATTAAAGGAATTAATAAGATAGTGACCTGGATAGTCATTAAAGGAATTAACAGGATAGTGAGTGGATAGTTCAAAGGAATTATCAAGTTATGAAATAGATAGTGGTAAAAGAAATTATCTGGATAGTGAAATGTATAATGACTAAACGAATTATTAGGATAGTGACATGGATAGTCATTAAAGGAATTAACAGGATAGTGAAGTGGATAATGATTAAAGACATTATCAGGATAATGAAATGGATAATGATTAAAGAAATTACCAGGATAGTGAAATGGATAGTGACTAAAGGAATTAAAATAATGATAGTGAAATGGATAGTGATTAAAGGAATCTCAATCAGGATAGTGAAAAATATAGTGATGAAAGGGAGTTCCTAGAAGCTTTGGAATCCGTCAAAATCTTCATCATTAAACAAACAAAACTTTCTTCCGGTAAAAGTTCGTCACTTTTGCGAAAGAAAAAAAGTGTAAATGTCTCATTTGAAAAAAGGACGATTTTTACACAGACAGGAAGAGAAAGCACAGAAAGAAGAGAGAGAGAAAGCCCAGACAAGAGAGAAAGCCACACTGGCAGAACAAAGTTCCCAAAGAGAAAGCATGGGATAACAGAAGAGCGAAACGTGGAATAATTCTGTCGCAGGAAACGTCCCCACAAACACGACCCGAAAAGTCTTAAAACGAACGAGCTCAGATAAACATATCCTGCTGCCTGGAACCTCTACTACCTCTTCTTTTTCTTCTTCTTCTTCTTCTTCCCTCGTCGACGCCTCGAGACACGGAAGTTGTGCTAGAGAGCTTGAATAGATAAATAAACGTCTCGAAGTCTTTACAATTTACTGGAAAGCAGAGAAACGTTCAAGAAAAGATGAGACGAATATATTTCGAGTGTGTTGAAGTTTCATCTGATGTGAAACAAGATTAAAAATAATTTTCTTTTACTTTTTTACTTTTTCTTTTACTTTTTTTCTTTTACTTTTTTACGTTAGTAATTTTTTAAGCGTTTGTTTAGTGAATTGGTTTGGGGTTTAATGGAGTTGTTGGGGACATGAAGTCAAAAGTTGAAATGAATAAATTAGGAAAATAAACCAGACAAAGAATAATGGTTTTGTTATTAGACTAATAATAATAATAATAATAATAATAATAATAATAATAATAATAATAATAATAATAATAATGAGTTTAAAACAGGCTTAATAAGTATTTTGAAGATATTTTAACATAAAGAATTATTACTATTTAGAACTCTGAAAAACTATTAATACTATTACTACTACGAGCTTGTTGGTGTGCGCTACGAGGGCTGGAACTCGGGGATGCTGCCTTCCCTCACCCTCCCTATCCCCTACCTACCCCGCCCCCACGCGGGGCGGACAAACTGGTTTGCATGTGGTGGGTGGGTGGGTGGCTGTGCTATGTCTCCCCTACTGTCAACCGTGGGGCGGGGGGAGACAAATAAAGATCAGATCCTCTAGGACTTTATTATTATTATTATTATTATTATTATTATTATTATTATTATTATTATTATTAGTCAACTGAAACACATAATGGCCAATGCAGTATCCTACACCTCCTTTGAAGGACTCAGGAGTCTATTAGGATCTCCTAACCATCCATTTGCACATCTTAATGGCTCGAAAATTATATCCTACAAGCGCAAGCTTTTATGATACGAAGTGGTTATAATCTCATTAGCATCTTGACTTGAGCACTAAGAAGTATATAAGTATCTGCAAGTAATTTACATATCAGTGTTGGTTGGTAACATTTAGAAGTAAGGTTTATAAATGTTTATGTTTTTTAGTTCATTTTATTTGATAAGTTGCATATATATATATATATATATATATATATATATATATATATATATATATATATATATATATATATATATATATATATATATATATTAGTATGTATGTATATGTATATATATATATATTCCCGCCCTGAAACAATTCACCTTATACTTCCATAAATCATCATTACTTTTACCTATTTATTCATTGACTATTAATTTAGTTTTCTTTTTCTTTTCTAACTGCTGATCTCTTCTTTCTGTATACCATATTCCTCTCTGTTACTTCTTCCAAATGAACACCGTAAAATTCTTTGAAAGCTTCAATTTTAAGCCAGCAGCCTCAATGGTCGGCTTTATTCATATGAATAAGGGTTTATCTTCTGAATATTAATAATAATTAATAATAATAATAATAATAATAATAATAATAATAATAATAATAATAATAATAATAATAATAATAATAATATAATACATACATACATATATATATATATATATATATATATATATATATATATATTACATATATATCCCTATCAAATAATCACTTGTTTTACTGCAATAAACATCAGTAAACCTCCCCCCCCCCAACTCCCACACCTTGACGTGGCAGCTAAAACTAAGTCAAGTTCTTTGTCAGCCAAAGAAAGGGATTAAAAGACTTTTCTTTCATTCTCATGCAAATGACACTGGAAACTTTCTTCTAGAAAGTCTGGGAGGAGGAAATTGGGTATTGTGAAAGTTTTTCTCTCCTTTGACGAAGTGTTCGTCACTTTAACTTTCCCTGACTTTCGTAGAGAAATTGCGCGCCATGTCATCTTGTATATGAGATTAAGAAAATTTGCATTGTCTACAGGGTTTGTTCCTTGCTCAATTTATCAAACTGACATAGTTTTAGCTTTGCATGTTTTATATTCAAGCATTACTTTTTCGTTCTATATTCAAACATTACATTTTTGTACCTTTGTCAAATGAATTGATAATGTTTTACAAGATCTATATTCAAACATTGATAAAATGATAATTTATAAAATGTTGCATGATCTATATTCGAACATTATTTTTCTGTTATTTTATCATATTAATTGATAAAGTTTCCATGATCTATATATTCAAACATTATTTGTTTTCCTCATTTAATTGATAGTTTTGCATGATCTATATTCAAACGTTATTTTTTTGTTCTTTTGTCAAATTAATTGATGAAATTTTGCATGGTCCATATTCAAATATTATTTTTTTGCTCATTTGTCAAATTATTTGATGAAATTTTCCATGATCTATATTCAAACATTATTTTTTGTTCCTTTGTCAAATTAATTGATAAAGTTGTGCATGATCTATATTCAAACATTATTCTTTTTTGTTCCTTTGTCAAATTATTTGATAAAGTTTTGCATGATTTATATTCAAACGTTATTTTTTTGTTTCTTTGTCAAATTAATTGATGAAATTTTGCATGATTATATATAAACATTATTTGTTTTCCTCATTTGCCAAATTAATTGATAAAGTTTTGCATGATCTATATTCAAACGTTATTTTTTTGTTTCTTTGTCAAATTAATTGATAAAGTTTTGCATGATCTATATTCAAACGTTATATTTTTGTTTCTTTGTCAAATTAATTGATGAAACTTTGCATGGTCCATATTCAAACATTATTTTTTTTTTTAATTTGCCAAATTAATTGATAAAGTTTTGCATGATCTATATTCAAACATTACTTGCTTTGTTACTTTGTCAAATTATTTCGGACGATATCAAATTTCTGTTTTAGGATCGTTTAAGTTTTAAGAAAATCATGAGTGAAATTATTCCATTAAAAGTATTTATGATGTTGTTGGACACTCATATAGAGAAAAATTATTTATAAAATATTGTGTCTGTAAATGAAAATTATTTCTACAACCCAACAAGGCCACAATAATTTAAAGATATTGTCTTAGAACAGAACTTTACAAAAAGGTCAGTATCTCTCTCTCTCTCTCTCTCTCTCTCTCTCTCTCTCTCTCTCTCTCTCACGTCGATATTTAAGCCTTTCACAGTTCACTAACTTCTCTTCTGATAATTCTGGCCGTTTGGTAAAAAAAAAAAAAGAAAAAAAAACGTATCTTGGTTTATTGGAAAAAGGAAAGCATATATTTCTTGGTTTCAGCTCAGTCTTAGTTTTTTTTATTTTTTTTTTTTTTTATTCGACTGGAAAAAAGGGAATGTTTTTCCCGGCCTTAGTCGAGAGAGAAAACACTAAATATTTTTTTGTGTAATTATTTTTATTCTCTTGTAAATCTTTTTATCTCGTATTGTTTTTTGATAAAACAATTATTTTATTCTCTTGACAATTTTTTTTATCTCGTGTTTTAGTGTTTTGATAAAATTATTTTCATTCTCTTGTCAATTGTTTTTTTATTCCAATTTGATTTTATGTTTTGATAAAATTATTTTTATCCTCTTGTCAATTGTTTTTTATCTCGTGTTGTTTTTTTTTTCTTATAAAAATGTGTATGTGTATTTATATGTATGTGTATATATGTGGGTGTATGTATATGTGGGGTATATGTTTTCTCAAAAAGCTATGAGGATAAGCAAAACGTGCCAAAAATGAAATAATAATAATAATAGTAATATAAGATTATTTTATAAACCTGAAATTCAAACAGACCTTTTTTCCACAACTTCCCCCACCCCACCCCTCCAAAAATATATTTGGGTCAAAACTGGAGGGCTCCAAATCCAAATCTCCCCAGATAAAAGGCAATCTCGCTAAACATTCCAGGAACAATTCCAGATATATTCCGGGAACAATGCCAGAAATATTCCAGGAACAATGCCATAAACATTCTAGTAACAATTCCAGTAGCGTTCTGGAATATTTCTGGAATTGTTACTGGGGTATTCCTAGAACTATTCCTATAATGTTTCTGGAATCATTTCAGGAATCTTTCTGGAACTGTTCCAGAAGTATTTTAGGAACAATTCCAGAAACATTCGGGAATACCTCTGGAATTGCTCCCGGGGTATTCCTAGAATTGTTCCTGGAATGTTTCTGGAAAATCTCTAGAATTGCTCCTGGAGTATTCCTAGAATTGTTCCTGTAATGTTTCTGGAATTGTTCTGGCAATGTTTCTGGAATTCTTCCAAAAATATTCCAGGAACAATTCCAGAAACATTCTGGAATATTACTGGAATTATTCCTGGGGTATTCCTAGATTTGTTCCTGGAAAGTTTCTGGAATTGTTCTAAGAATGTTTCTGGAATTGTTCCAGAAATATTCCAGGAACAATTCAAGAAAAATTCTGGAATAATTCTGGAATTGCTCCTGGGGTATTCCTAGAATTGCTCGTGGAATGTCTTTGGAATTATTCCAGGAATGTTTCTGGAATTGTTCCAGAAATATTCCAGGAATAATTCCAGAGACATCCCAGGAACAATTCCAGAAACATTCCAGAAATATATTAGAAGCATCATCCGGAATGTTTGGCAGATTTTTAAATTCAAGGTCAGAAGGTGAAGCGAGAGAGTCATGGATATCTCTATATATTAATAATAATAATAACAATAATCATCATCATCTCATCATCATCATCATCATCATAATAATAATGGTGAGACAAATCCACAGTTATGTACATGGACATATACTGAAAGAGAAGTGTACACATATATCTTTAAATATAAGTATATATACATAAATGTGGATTTATTTCTCCATTTTTAGACTCAAGCTACTATGATTATTTTTCAATAATAATTAATAAATAATAATAATAATAATTAATAATAATTTAATAATTAATTAATAATAATAATAATAATTAATAAAAATAAAAATTAATAATCAATAATAAGCATGGCATGGATAGACTATAAGAAAGCCTTCGACATGATACCACACACATGGCTAATAGAATGCCTGAAAATATATGGGGCAGAGGAAAACACCGTCAGCTTCCTCAAAAATACAATGCACAACTGGAATACAATACTTACAAACTCTGGAATAAGACTAGCAGAGGTTAATATCAGGAGAGGGATCTTCCAGGGCGACTCACTGTCCCCCCTACTCTTCGTAGTAGCCATGATTCCCATGACAAAAGTACTACAGAAGATGGATGCCGGGTACCAACTCAAGAAAAGAGGCAACAGAATCAACCATCTGATGTTCATGGACGACATCAAGCTGTATGGTAAGAGCATCAAGGAAATAGATACCCTAATCCAGACTGTAAGGATTGTATCTGGGGACATCAGGATGGAGTTTGGAATAGAAAAATGCGCCTTAATCAACATACAAAAAGGCAAAGTAACGACAACTGAAGGGATAAAGCTACCAGATGGGAGCAACATCAAACACATAGATGAGCCTGGATACAAATACCTGGGAATAATGGAAGGAGGGGATATAAAACACCAAGAGATGAAGGACACGATCAGGAAAGAATATATGCAGAGACTCAAGGCGATACTCAAGTCAAAACTCAACGCCGGAAATATGATAAAAGCCATAAACACATGGGCAGTGCCAGTAATCAGATACAGCGCAGGAATAGTGGAATGGACGAAAGCAGAACTCCGCAGCATAGATCAGAAAACCAGGAAACATATGACAATACACAAAGCACTACACCCAAGAGCAAATACGGACAGACTATACATAACACGAAAGGAAGGAGGGAGAGGCCTACTAAGTATAGAGGACTGCGTCAACATTGAGAACAGAGCACTGGGGCAATATCTGAAAACCAGTGAAGACGAGTGGCTAAAGAGTGCATGGGAAGAAGGACTGACAAAAGTAGACGAAGACCCAGAAATATACAGAGACAGGAGAAAGACAGACAGAACAGAGGACTGGCACAACAAACCAATGCACGGACAATACATGAGACAGACTAAAGAACTAGCCAGCGATGACAATTGGCAATGGCTACAGAGGGGAGAGCTAAAGAAGGAAACTGAAGGAATGATAACAGCGGCACAAGATCAGGCCCTAAGAACCAGATTTGTTCAAAGAACGATAGACGGAAATAACATCTCTCCCATATGTAGGAAGTGCAATACGAAAAATGAAACCATAAACCACATAGCAAGTGAATGCCCGGCACTTGCACAGAACCAGTACAAAAAGAGGCATGATGCTGTGGCAAAAGCCCTCCACTGGAGCCTGTGCAAGAAACATCAGCTACCTTGCAGTAATAAGTGGTACGAGCACCAACCTGAAGGAGTGATAGAAAACGATCAGGCAAAGATCCTCTGGGACTATGGTATCAGAACGGATAGGGTGATACGTGCAAACAGACCAGACGTGACTTTGATTGACAAAGTCAAGAAGAGAGTATCACTCATTGATGTCGCAATACCATGGGACACCAGAGTTGAAGAGAAAGAGAGGGAAAAAATGGATAAGTATCAAGACCTGAAAATAGAAATAAGAAGGATATGGGATATGCCAGTGGAAATCGTACCCATAATCATAGGAGCACTAGGCACGATCCCAAGATCCCTGAAAAGGAATCTAGAAAAACTAGAGGCTGAAGTAGCTCCAGGACTCATGCAGAAGAGTGTGATCCTAGAAACGGCACACATAGTAAGAAAAGTGATGGACTCCTAAGGAGGCAGGATGCAACCCGGAACCCCACACTATAAATACCACCCAGTCGAATTGGAGGACTGTGATAGAGCAAAAAATAAATAAATAAATAAATGATAATAATAATAATAATAATAATAATAATAATAATAATAATAATAATAATAATAATAATAATAATAATAATAATAATAATAATCACCAAGCACCCAAATGGATGACCACAGGAAGAACATCCTTAGTACAAAAAGACAAGAGTAAGGGAAATATAGCCAGTAACTACAGGCCTATCACCTGCCTACCAATAATGTGGAAGTTACTAACAGGTATCATCAGTGAAAGGCTATACAACTACCTAGAGGAGACAAACACCATCCCCCACCAACAGAAAGGCTGCAGACGGAAGTGTAGGGGCACAAAAGACCAGCTCCTGATAGACAAAATGGTAATGAAGAACAGTAGGAGAAGGAAAACCAACCTAAGCATGGCATGGATAGACTATAAGAAAGCCTTCGACATGATACCACACACATGGCTAATAGAATGCCTGAAAATATATGGGGCAGAGGAAAACACCATCAGCTTTCCTCAAAAATACAATGCGCAACTGGAATACAATACTTACAAGCTCTGGAATAAGACTAGCAGAGGTTAATATCAGGAGAGGGATCTTCCAGGGCGACTCACTGTCCCCACTACTCTTCGTAGTAGCCATGATTCCCATGACAAAAGTACTACAGAAGATGGATGCCGGGTACCAACTCAAGAAAATGAGGCAACAAAATCAACCATCTGATGTTCATGGACGACATCAAGCTGTATGGTAAGAGCATCAAGGAAATAGATACCCTAATCCAGACTGTAAGGATTGTATCTGGGGACATCAGGATGGAGTTTGGAATAGAAAAATGCGCCTTAGTCAACATACAAAAAGGCAAAGTAACGAGAACTGAAGGGATAAAGCTACCAGATGGGAGCAACATCAAACACATAGGTGAGACAGGATACAAATACCTGGGAATAATGGAAGGAGGGGATATAAAACACCAAGAGATGAAGGACACGATCAGGAAAGAATATATGCAGAGACTCAAGGCGATACTCAAGTCAAAACTCAACGCCGGAAATA
This sequence comes from Macrobrachium nipponense, assembly GCF_015104395.2. Lineage (NCBI taxonomy): Eukaryota > Metazoa > Arthropoda > Malacostraca > Decapoda > Palaemonidae > Macrobrachium > Macrobrachium nipponense. The sequence continues at coordinate 31,977,504 of NC_061097.1, forward strand.
TGATAAAAGCCATAAACACATGGGCAGTGCCAGTAATCAGATACAGCGCAGGAATAGTGGAATGGACGAAGGCAGAACTCCGCAGCATAGATCAGAAAACCAGGAAACAAATGACAATACACAAAGCACTACACAAGAGCAAATACGGACAGACTATACATAACACGAAAGGAAGGAGGGAGAGGACTACTAAGTATAGAGGACTGCGTCAACATCGAAAACAGAGCACTGGGGCAATATCTGAAAACCAGTGAAGACGAGTGGCTAAAGAGTGCATGGGAAAAAGACTAATAAAAGTAGACGAAGACCCAGAAATATACAGAGACAGGAGAAAGACAGAAAGAACAGAGGACTGGCACAACAAACCAATGCACGGACAATACATGAGACAGACTAAAGAACTAGCCAACGATGACAATTGGCAATGGCTACAGAGGGGAGAGCTAAAGAAGGAAACTGAAGGAATGATAACAGCGGCACAAGATCAGGCCCTAAGAACCAGATATGTTCAAAGTATGATAGACGGAAATAACATCTCTCCCATATGTAGGAAGTGCAATACGAAAAATGAAACCATAAACCACATAGCAAGTGAATGCCCGGCACTTGCACAGAACCAGTACAAAAAGAGGCATGATTCAGTGGCAAAAGCCCTCCACTGGAGCCTGTGCAAGAAACATCAGCTACCTTGCAGTAATAAGTGGTACGAGCACCAACCTGAAGGAGTGATAGAAAACGATCAGGCAAAGATCCTCTGGGGACTATGGTATCAGAACGGATAGGGTGATACGTGCAAACAGACCAGACGTGACGTTGATTGACAAAGTCAAGAAGAAAGTATCACTCATTGATGTCGCAATACCATGGGACACCAGAGTTGAAGAGAAAGAGAGGGAAAAAATGGATAAGTATCAAGATCTGAAAATAGAAATAAGAAGGATATGGGATATGCCAGTGGAAATCGTACCCATAATCATAGGAGCACTAGGCACGATCCCAAGATCCCTGAAAAGGAATCTGGAAAAACTAGAGGCTGAAGTAGCTCCGGGCCTCATGCAGAAGAGTGTGATCCTAGAAACGGCACACATAGTAAGAAAAGTGATGGACTCC
>NC_061097.1:31983613-31990496 GCF_015104395.2 Macrobrachium nipponense
ATATAGCGTATTTATTTTAATTTCCGTTGGTGAAACAAGGCTCTATTTGACCGTAGAATGTAGCACGTTTTAACTTACGTTAACAGTTTGGAATATAATGTTGACAACTTACGCGTGAAGGGAAAATCTTGCATGCGCGCGTCCCGAGTAAGCTGGAGGTAGCATCATGCCGTGTATTTTCTCATTTTAAAGAGTTCGAAAAAAATCCTTCTAGGACTGATGGTCCTTCCAAAATGGGACGCCTTCCTCGTTTGGAAAGTATTGGTGGGCAAATTGGGATCCACGAACCTTTAATTTCGAGGTTTTCAAATTGCTTTTGGGGGCTGATCGATCTGTCTGTCTGTCTGTCTGTCTCTGGTCATTTAGCGCCTGTAATGGGTTTCAGTTTCGAAGTGATGGAGAAAAGTTGATGAGAGAGAGAGAGAGAGAGAGAGAGAGAGAGAGAGAGATTTCTGAACCGTTTTTAAGTTATTAATATCATGATATTATTCGATATCTTTAGTAATTGTTAAAAAAAACATAATAATAATAATAATAATAATAATAATAATAATAATAATAATAATGCAAGTATTATATATATAAATATAAAAGTTTCACTTCTCATCTAAATATAATTAGATGAGAAGTGAAACTTTTATATATTTATATATAATACATACATTATTATTATTATTATCAGTATACTGGTATTATCAGAATACTGGTATATGGGAAGGCGTTCCTCTGATAATACCAGTATACTGATAATACCAGTCTTTGATTAATGAAACCTGTTCTGAATAAGATGCCACTTTCAGCATTATCCCCAATTATATTATTATTATTATTATTATTATTATTATTATTATTATTATTATTATTATTATTATTATTATTATTATCTACATCATATTATTACTGCAGTCATTTATTCCTAACCAATACTTTTAGAAACCAAACAAGATTAAGATTTTGGTAAACAGATCTCTCTTCTCTCTCTCTCTCTCTCTCTCTCTCTCTCTCTCACACACATCTATTTTCCTCCAACATTAAAGGTACGAAACGACCACAGACAGACAGACCGATCGATCCTACCAAAAGTAATTTACCAACCAATAGATCCTGAGCGATGTTGGCGTCGCATTTTGAAAGGTCCACTATTAATCCTCTGAGAATGTTTTCGAAGTCTTGAAAATAAATTAAAAAAAAAATGCGCCCAAGTTCTCCGGCGCAATCCACTTTCCCGTACTTATAATCAAGCCCACCGAAAATAAATCTGTCTTTCGGTGGTCTCGGTGTTATGCTGCATGAGCCGCGGCCCATGAAAATTTAGCCACGGGCCGGTGTTAGCCTGTCCTACATCGTTGCCAGATGCACGATGATGGCTAAACTTGACTTTATATAAAATAAAAATTACTTTGGCTATAGGACTGCAATTTGGTATGTTTGGTGGTTGGAGTGTGGATGATCCACGTACTAATTTGTAGCCCTCTAGCCTCAGGAGATTTTAAGATCTGAGGATAAGATAAAAACTACTGAGGCTAGAGGGCTGCAATTTGGTATGTTTGGTGGTTGGAGTGTGGATGATCCACGTACTAATTTGTAGCCCTCTAGCCTCAGGAGATTTTAAGATCTGAGGATAAGATAAAAACTACTGAGGCTAGAGGGCTGCAATTTGGTATGTTTGGTGGTTGGAGGGTAGATGATCAATATACCAATTTCCAGCCCTCTAGACTCTGTACATTTTAAGATCTGAGGGCGGACAGAAAAAAAATGCGAACGGAGAGATAAAGTCGGCACAAAAGCTCTCATTTACAGAAAACGAAAAAGAATTTAAAAAGTGTATTTTATAATGTAGAATAAAAGAGTTAAAAGTGTTTTGATTGTAGAAGTTCGCGATACCATTAGTCCACGAATTTTTATTATGTCGAGTAGAGTAATATGATACTTAATGTATTTTCCTTTTTTGCCACGAGTTTGGTACTAAAGGAGTAGACAGATACATTATAAAACAGTAAAAACTGTTTTAATCTGCACAAGGTTCCAGGTACCGTCACCCTAAGAATTTTGATTGAGTCCAGCGTAGTCCAGTATTAGACAAAATTTATATCATTTACCCTGAATTAATCTTTTATATAAAAATGGGGTAAATAAATGCAGGATGAACGAGTGAAAATGTCAGACTTGTTGTCTACAAGATTTTTTATTTAGAACAGAATTTTATTGATTTCTTACCCTGAGTTTCTCTCTTGAGTACAATCTACCTGCACAGGTTCCCACAGCCAATACCAATTATCTTGATTCAATATCTACGCCCTCTTCTATACGTTATTCTAACAATAATTCCATCTCATACGTAATCTCATTTAATCCGAATTAATCTCCCCTGCCATCTTGGAAATTAGAGATTACGTATCTCAGATCATTTCTCATGGAGGTAAAAAAAGAAAAAAAAGTGGGCGGGGGGGTCGAGGGGGAGGGGGGTTGGTCGAGGGTCGAGGGGGTATCCTGTTCAGTCACCTCACCTCGTAACTTCCTGAATACCAGAGTTCAATTACCTGTCTATAATTGTCTTAGTTTTTTTAAGCTAGATGATACTTTTTTTATTTTTACTTTTTTTTTATTTTGCGATGTGTCTGTATCGTTACGTATCTTTCTTGATCTTGCATGAAATATATATATTTTTTTATTTCTTTAGTTATTATTGGTAATTAATTGACATTAAGAATATATATATATATATATATATATATATATATATATATATATATATATATATATATATATATATATATTTATATATCAGATGTATTAGATCTTGTTTTTCAAATATTCATTTTATCAAAGTACTAAAGAGCTCGCAGTATATAAAAGCCTTTGTGATAACTCCTTTCTCTCTCTCTCTCTCTCTCTCTCTCTCTCTCTCTCTCTCTCTCTCTCTCTCTCTCTCTCCAACCAATCCCCTGGGTAATTGAGAAATATGCCACTTTCCAGACAGAAAGAAGATGGTGTTAAGAAGAGAAATATCTCTCTTACGTCGAGGCATAATCCTTTACGATGGAGAGAGAGAGAGAAAGAGAGAGAGAGAGAGAGAAAGAGAGAGAGAGGGGGGGGGGGCGTTGTCTGGTAGTGTGTGTGTGAATGTGTTGGATGTGAGTGAGAGAGAGGGAGAGAGAGAGAGAGAGAGGCGGATGTCTTGTTGTGTGTGTGACAGTGTGTGTGAGTGCGTGAAATTGACAGAGAGAGAGAGAGAGAGAGAGAGAGAGAGAGAGAGCATGTTCAAAATATCCCAAAGAAGTGACGTGTGTATGTGTATGTAGGTGGGTGGGGGGAAGAAAGAGAGAAAGAGAGAGGGTGTCCGGTAGTGTGTGTGTGTGTCTGTGTGAGAGAGAGAGACCTTACAGATCTTACCTTACAGACCTTACAGTTCGTTCGGGTTGCCCCAGGTCCCTCAGTGTGAGGCACCTCTAATGTCTACCAGAGAGTTGCTAGTACATCTTCCGGTATATTTTGCATCTTCCAATCTTGGATGGTCTGGGATGCAGTTTAGATATTTGTCGAGCTTATTCTTAAACACATCTACGCTCAGTCCTGATATATTCCTCAGATGAGCTGGCAACGCATTGAATAGATGCTGCATTTAATCCGAGCTGGTGCGTAGTGGATTAATGTCCTGTGTGCTTTCCTTATTTTTCCTGGTATAGTTTTGGGCACTATTAATCTACCTCTGCTTGCTCTTTCTGATATTTTTAGTTCCATGATGTTTTCTGCTATTCGTTCTATCTGTTTCCATGCCTGAATTATCATGTAGCGTTCTCTTCTCCTTTCTAGACTATATAATTTTAAGGATTGTAGTCTTTCCCAGTAGTCAATGTCCTTAACTTCTTCTATTCTAGCTGTAAAGGACCTTTGTACACTCTCTATTTAGCAATATCCTTTTGATAGTGTGGGTACCATATCATACTGCAATATTCAAGTGGACTACGAACATATGTTTTATAAAGCATAATCATGTGTTCAGCTTTTCTTGTTTTGAAGTGCCGTAACAACATTCCCATTTTTGCTTTACATTTTGCCAAAAGAATTGCTATTTGATCATTGCATAACATGTTCCTATTCATCATCACACCAAGGTCTTTAACTGCTTCCTTATTTGTGATTGTCTCATTATTAGGTGCCCTATATGCATATAGCTTTCCTTCTCTGTCTCCATAATTTATTGATTCAAATTTATCAGAGTTAAATACCATCCTATTCACCTCTGCCCAATCATATACTTTGTTAAGGTCTCTTTGTAGAGCGTTCCTATCTTCATCACAAGTAATTTCTCTACTTATTCTTGTGTCATCAGCGAAACTACTCACTACCGAATCCTTAACATTACTGTCTATGTCTTCAATCATAATAACAAACAGTATTGCAGCTAACACCGTACCTTGTGGCACACCGGATATTACCTTGGCTTCATCCGATTTCTCATCGTTTGCAATAACTATCTGTTTTCTGTTGTGTAAAAATTCTTTTAACCATCTTCCTACTTTATCCACGATATTGTGTTTTCTAATTTTCTTCGCTAATGTATTATGGTCTACTTTGTCAAAAGCTTTTGCAAAGTCTAGATAAACCACATCTGTTTCATTTCCGCTTTTCATATTTTTGAATATGTTCTCACGGTGGACTAACAATTGGGTTTGTGTACTTTTTCCGGGTACGAAACCATGTTGTCCTATATTAAACAAATTATTTTTTATTAAATGTTTCATAATATTTTTCCTCATTACCCTTTCATACACTTTCATAAATATGATGTTAGAGCTCACAGGCCTATAATACTTGCCTCTAGTCCTTGATCCACTTTTGAAAGTAGGGGTGATATATGCTAATTTGTGCTCATCATAAATCTTGCCTGTATCTACACTTTGTCTTAATAATATTGGAAGTGGCTTTGCGATAGAATGTACTACTTTCTTTAACAAAATAGCAGGAATTCAATCAGGCCCTGCTGCAGCTCCATTTTTAATTTCATTAATAGTCTGCACAATATCAGCTTCATTAATATCTATGTCAGCTAAATATTCACTATTTTCGTCCCTTACTTCTATATCATTATCTTCATTATCTATTCTAGGGGTGAATTCTCTCTTATATCGTTCTGGCCAAATATGTTTGCAATTGATTTCCTTTTTTTTCATTCGTTAATCTCCCTTCAATTCTTAGAGGGCCAATTTTTATTCTTCTTTTATTCATCTTTTTCGCGTATGAGTATAATAGTTTGGGGTTTTGCTTGATATTTATTAGGGTTTTTTCTTCCAATTCCCGTTTTTTATTTTCTTTTGATTGTATAATCTTTTGTTCTGCATTTTCTATCTTACTTTTTAGTTCTATAACTTTCCATGCATTTTTTTCTTTTGCAAGACCTTTTTCCCACTTTCTGATTTTCTGGAACAAGATCCTTCTGTCTCTTGGTATGCATGACTGATGTTTACTTTTCTTCTTCGGTATATATTTATCCACTATTTTCTCTAATATTTTATATAATATCTCCGTATTTACCCTTATGTCATCGAATCTAGCCTCCTGTGGGGGCAAGCCAGCCTCAATGCTGGTCCCAAGCCCGGATAAATAGGCAGGGTTGGTGGCAGGATGGGCATCCGACTGTAAAAACCCACACCAAAACCAATGAAATGAGTCGTGATATTGATGAGAATAGGGCTAGGGCGTACTCCGTAAACGACGCACAGACACATCGCCCTAACTCTGTGACAAGGCGAGGGCTACTGCATCATGAGCGGGTGCAGCTAAAGAAGCGAGCTCTAAATGTGATCAGACTAGGCCAGCTCAATATTGGGTCTATGACAGGAAGAGGAAGAGAGTTGGCGGAGTTAATGAGGATAAAGAGAGTGGATATTTTGTGTGTGCAGGAAACTCGATGGAAGGGTAATAAAGCTAAAGAGCTGAGGGATGGCTACAAGTTAATCTATAGTGGAGCAAATAAGCAGGGTAGGAATGGCGTTGGTGTAGTGTTGTCGGGGGAAATGAAGAATGCAGTGACGGAAGTGAGTAAAAAGAATGACCGCATTATGAGAGTGAAGATATGTTATGGAGGGGAAACAATGAACATCATTAGCGCTTATGCTCCACAAGTGGGCTGCACAGAGGAAGAAAAGAGCCGTTTTTGGAACGAAATGAGTGAGGTAACGCAAAAAACTGGAAGAGCAGGAGAGGACTGTAGTGGGGGCAGACTTTAATGGACATGTCGGAAATGAAAAGGATGTAATTGAACGTGTGCATGGAGGACATGGGATTGGGGAGAAAAACCCAGAAGGAGAGAGTATAGTAGACATTGCCGTGTCCTTTGATATGGCAGTAGTGAACACATTCTTCAAAAAGAAGAGGGAGCACTTGATAACATACAGGAGTGGCGGTAGATGCACACAAATAGATTACCTCCTTTACAATAGATCAAGGCTGGTGGAAGTTAGGAATTGTAAAGTTATCCCAGGTGACCACGTGGCCCCCCAACATAGGCTCCTTTGTATGGATTTAAAGATGAAAAGAGAAAAGAAAACGAAAACAAATGGGGTAAAGAAAATCAAGTGGTATAAATTGTTAGGGAGGGATAATGATAAGAAGAGAGAGTTCAGGAGAAGAGTGCTGGGAGAGGTTGATCTGGGAAGTGAAGATGTGGGAGAATGGTGGAGGCATAATGCATCAGTGATTAGAAGATATGGAAAGGAGATACTAGGGGAAACATCTGGAATAGTATGGGAGGAAAAGGAGAGCTGGTGGTGGGGAGAAGAGGTGGGGGAAGTGGTGAAAGGTAAAAGGGAGGCAAAGAAGAGATTTAAAGAGTCACAGCTGCATGAGGACAGAGAAAGATTAAGAGAAAGAAACAAAGAAG
>NC_061097.1:31990996-32013496 GCF_015104395.2 Macrobrachium nipponense
AGAGAGGGTCTGCTTCCTAAGTATATTATAATTATAATTAATATTACAATTATAATAATAATAATAATTAATAATAATAATAATATTATTATTATTATAGTTATTATTATTATTATTATTATTTTATTATTATTATTATTATTATTATTATTATTATTATTATTATTATCATAATAATAATATACCCAACTCGAACTCAGGCTGTCTCTCTAAGTCGAGTCAATTAATTTTGGACTTCCAAAGACTTAATCCTCTTTCCTTGCTGTGTTTTCATCAACGAGGACCTTGTAAGAGGCTCAGAAAATGAGAAAAAAATAAAGGCTAAAAAATACATAAAAAGGTGTTTTGAAAAGAGATACAGGACAACACTGTGATGATAAAATGTCACTGACGCAGTATACGATGCTTTCGAAAAGTACGACAATTGGAGAATGTTAGTGTACGATAGTCTAAGAAATCATCGTAGGATGAATAACAATGGCGTTGATCCCGACTCCTCCATCTTAATATATCTGTGATTTGTACACACACACACACACACACACACACAACAACAATCTTAAATCAAAGGAATATTTTCTTTAATAGCATTGAAAATTTAAGACCGTAAATGTAAATTGTCATGAAAACGAAATAATAAGTTGATGCAAAAAATGAATGAAAAAATATTTTCTGTTTTTTTCCACGATGGAAAATAATATATTTCTCTTCGTTGTCGAGTTCAGCAATGGACGATATATTTCATTTTATTTTTTTCCCCATTATTTCATCATAACAATGATGACGCCATCGTTGTGCGACAGTGTTGCAGTGGCAGCATCATCATACCTTATTTGTCCAAATTCCTACATGGCTAGTTCATTATAGCAACATATGAAAAGGTAATTGAATGATTCTCTCTCTCTCTCTCTCTCTCTCTCATACACACGCGCACACACACTACCAGACACTCTCTCTCTCTCTCTCTCTCTCTCTCTCTCTCTCTCTCTCTCTCTTTCCCCATCGTAAAGGATTATGCCTCGACGTAAGAGAGATATTTCTCCTCTTAACACAATCTTCTCTCTGTCTGGAAAGTGGCATATTTCTCAATTACCCAGGGGATTGGTTGGAGCGTCCGAGAGAGAGAGAGAGAGAGAGAGAGAGAGAGAGAGAGAGAGAGAGAGAGAAAGGAGTTATCACAAAGGCATATAAACTGCGAGCTCTTTAGTATTTTGATGTAATGAATATTTGAAAAATAAGATCTTATATATCTGATATTTAAATATGTATATATATATAATATATATATATATATATATATATATATATATATCTTATAATGTCAATTAATTACCAAGAATAACTAAAGAAATAAAAAAAAAATATATACATTTCATGCAAGATCAAGAAAGATACGTAACGATACAGACACATCGCAAAAAAAAATAAATAAATAAATAAAAATAAAAAAAAACGTATCACCTAGATTAAAAGAACAAAGACAATTATACACAGGATAATTGAACTCTGGCATTCAGGAAGTTACGAGATGAGGTGACTGAACAGGATCCCCCCCCCCGGGACCCCCTCGACCCCCCCCCCCCGCCCATTTTTTTCTTTTTTTTTTTACCTCCATGAGAAAATGTATGAGATTACGTAATCTCTAATTTCCAAGATGGCAGGGGAGATTAATTCGGATTAAATGAGATTACGTATGAGATGGAATTATTGTTAGAATAACGTATAGAAGAGGGCGTAGATATTGAATCAAGATAATTGGTATTGGCTGTGGGAACCTGTGCAGGTAGATTGTACTCAAGAGAGAAACTCAGGGTAAGAAATCAATAAAATTCTGTGCTAAATAAAAAATCTTGTAGACAACAAGTCTAACATTTCACTCGTTCATCCTGCATTTGTTTACCCCATTTTTATATAAAAGATGAACTCAGGGTAAATGATATAAATTTTGTCTAATACTGGACTACGCTGGACAATCAATCAAAATTATAGGGTGACGGTACCTGGAACCTTGTACAGAATAAAACAGTTTTACTGTTTTATAATGTTCTGTCTACTCCTTTGGTACCAAACTCGTGGCAAAAGAGGAACTTCTACAATCAAAACACTTTTAACTCTTTTATTCTACATTATAAAATACACTTTTTTTTTATTCTTTTTAGTTTTCTGTAAATGAGAGCTTTTGTGCCGACCTTATCTGTCCGTTCGGATTTTTTTTCTGTCCGCCCTCAGATCTTAAAAAATCCTGAGGCTAGAGGGCTACAAATTAGTACGTTGATCATCCACCCTCCAACCATCAAACATAACAAATTGCAGTCCTCTAGCCAAAGTAATTTTTATTTTATATAAAGTCAAGTTTAGCCATCATCGTGCATCTGGCAACGATGTAGGACAGGCTAACACCGGCCCGTGGCTAAATTTTCATGGGTCGCGGCTCATGCAACATTATACCGAGACCACCGAAAGACAGATTTATTTTCGGTGGGCTTGATTATAAGTACGGAAAGTGGATTGCGCCGGAGAACTTGGGCGCATTTTTTCTACTTATTTTCAAGATGGGATTAATGGTGGACCTTTCAAATGCGACGCCAACATCGCTCATGATCTATTGGTTGGTAAATTGCTTTTGGTAGGATCGATCTGTCTGTCTGTCTGTCTGTCTGTGGCCATTTCGTACTTTTAATGATGGAGGAAAATAGATATGAGAGAGAGAGAGAGAGAGAGAGAGAGAGAGAGAGAGAGAGAGAGAGAGATCTGTTTACCAAAGTATTAATCTTGTTTGGTTTCTTAAAAGTATTGGTTAGGATAAATGACTGCAGTAATAATAATAATAATAAGAATAATAATAATCAATAATAATAATAATAATAATAATAATAATAATAATAATAATAATATATATATATATATATATATATATATATATATATATATATATACATATATATATATATATATATATATATATATATATATATATATATATATATATGGAAGAAGACCCTCTTTTAGACAAATTCTGTTGAATAAAATGGCAGAATTCAGCGAATTAATCTTATATATTATCTTTTCTATTTTTGTTATTACTCGCTTTTCTGGCTCAAGTGATACTTCGCAATAATGGGGATAATGCTGAAAAGTGGTATTTTATTCAGAAACAGGCTTTATTAATCAAAGACTGGGTATTATCAGTATCTGGTATTATCAGAGGAACGCCTTCCCATATACCAGTATTCTGATAATACCAGTTATTACTGATAATAATAATAAAAATGTATGTTATTATATAAAATATATAAAAGTTTTTCACTTCTCATCTAATTATATTTAGATGAGAAGTGAAACGTTTATATTTATATATATGATACTTACATTATTATTGATTATTATTATTATTATTATTATTATTATTATTGTTATTATTATTATTCGTTTTTTTAACAATTCTAAAGATATCGAATAATATCATGATAATAATAACCTAAAAACGGTTCAGAAATTCTCTCTCTCTCTCTTCTCTCTCTCTCTCTCTCTCTCTCTCTCTCTCTCTTTCCCATCAACTTTTCTCCATCACTTCGAAACTGAAACCCATTACAGGCACTAAATGACCACAGACAGTCAGACAGACAGGCAGACAGACAGACAGATCGATCAGCCCCAAAAGCAATTTGAAAAACCTCGAAATTAAAGGTTCGTGGATCCCAATTTGACCACCAATACTTTCCAAACGGAGAAGGCGTCCCATTTGAAAGGACCATCAGTCCTAGAAGATTTTTTCGAACTCTTTAAAATGAGAAAATACAAGGCATGATTCTACCTCCAGCTTACTCGGGACGCGCGCATGCAACAGATTTTCCCTTCACGCGTAAGTTGTCAACATTATATTCCAAACTGTCAACGTAAGTTAAAACGTGCTAAAATCTACGGTCAAATAGAGCCTTGTTTCACCAACGGAAATTAAAATAAATACGCTATATTCTTTTAGAAATAACTTTTTTGTACTGTTTAATATACACATTATTCATTTTTGACATTCTCATTCTAATAGATAAATCGTAAATATCCTATCCTAAAACTCCTGAATCTTTAACTCAATGCGAAACACCTTTTTCAGAACTTTTTTGGCTCTTCATAGACCTTTCCTACCCCTCACAAGAACTACTACAACTAAGTAGTTTGTAGGATTACTCCCCGATAACCGAAAAGAGCTTTTTAATGTAGAATATAGAAGAAAAAGTTGTAGGTTACTACGATTTTTAGTTGTGTATAGAAACGTCAAATAAATATATTTTATACCTTGAGTTTGTCTTTTGTATAAAAAAGGGAGGATACGATTATTACTCTTCATTTTTTACCCAAACTTTGTCTGTTCAAAAAATGAGTTGTAAATAAACTTAGAACAAAACACCATAAAATGTTTAGATAAAATTTGTGGATGTACCATCAAACACACGAATTTTGGCTGGATGCAGCAAAGTAAAGTAATAACGTTTTTATTTATTTTTTTTTACACTGAATTTGCTCTTCTACATAAAAAGGAATAAGTTCATGTAAAATATGAGAGTGTAAAATCTTTGAAATTATGAAGGTTCGTGGTAAAATCACTCCAAGAACTTTGATTGAATACACCAGAGCAAAGTAAGTATTTCATTTTAAATTTTTACCATAGTTTATCTTTTATATTAAAAAGGAATAAATAAATAGAGAATAAGATTGAAAAATGTTGAAATTGTAGAAGCTCTTGTTCCCTTGAACGCAAGAAATATGATTATGTATAGGTAAGTTAAACATGATACCTAATTTAACCTGAGTTACTAAATATAATTCTACCTTCACAGATTCCCACAAGCAATACCAATTATCTTAATTCAACGCCTACTCTATCTTCTATACGCTATTCTCATATATATCTCCATCTCATACGTAATCTCATTTAATCCTGAATTAATCTCCCTTGCCATCTTGGAGGTTAGAGATTACTCATCTCAGATCATTTCTCATGGAGGTGTGAAGAAAATAATAAAATAAAAGGACTCTGTTCAGTCGCCTCATCTGACGTTTTACCTTCAAGTTACTAATTAGCAGAGTTCACTTACCTGTGTATAACTGTCTTGCTTACTCCTATGCCAGAAAATTTATTTTTTTAATGTTGTGCGTGCGAGCGTGTGTGTGTGTGTGTATGTGTATTGTTACGTATATTTCTTGAATTTTGCTTAGATATTTAATTCCTTTATTATTTTTTTAGTCTTGGTAGGCAATTAACATTACATTATATATATAAATATATATATATATATATATATATATATAATATATATATATAATATATATATATATATATATATATATATATATATATATATATATATATATATATATATATATATATATATATATACATATATATATATATATATATATATATATATATATATATATATATAAGTATATATATACATATATAGTATATATATATATATATATATATATATATATATATATATATATATATATATATTATATATATATATATATACGACTCACCATACAACAATTACACTCGCCCTTTTGTATATACCATGATCATGAATACAATACACATATTATTACCAATTAAACAAACAAACAACAAACACGCAACTACCTGATGCATATCAGCAACCCAATCACACACATACCCAACCACCCAGAGAGAGTAATCCCCTAATCTTCTATCCTTTAAGTCCTCTAATCTTCTAATCCTCGAAGTATATCAAGAAGCATTTCAAACTCCTGATAGGAGATTAGAGATTTAGAGATTGGATCCACAGATGTCAATCGGCTTTTAAAAAGATAAATAAAGTATTTTTTTGTCTGTTCGTAAAACCGAGTGATTTAGTGAGGAAAGTGAGGAAGTATGAGAAATGTATCACATACACCTTGCATCTGAGCAGGAGAGAGAGAGAGAGAGAGAGAGAGAGAGAGAGAGAGAGAGAGAGAGGGAATTTTACATGCTGTAGACGTTATTCATTATATATATATATACACACATATATATATGAATATATATATATAATATATATATATATATATATATATAATATATATATATATACATATATATGTAGTCTGTAGATCCCTAATGCACAGACAAGATGAGAATAAAAAAATGAATAAATAAAAAGTCTATAAACAGAAGAATAAAAAAAGAATTATTGATGTATCGTGTAGAAGACCTAAAAGTTTAGCCTTATCAATTACCTATGGAAAGCTCTCTACAATTTGTCATATCTCTCTCTCTCTCTCTCTCTCTAAGTAAGAAGACAGATAAACGAATTTTTACACAACAGAAAACAGATAGTTATTGCAAACGATGAGAAATCGGATGAAGCTAAGGTAATATCCGGTGTGCCACAAGGTACGGTGTTAGCTGCATTGCTGTTTGCTATTATGATTGCAGACATAGACAGTAATGTTAAGGACTCGGTAGTGAGTAGTTTCGCTGATGACACAAGAATAAGTAGAGAAATTACTTGTGATGAAGATAGGAACGCGCTACAAAGAGACCTTAACAAAGTTTATGAACGGTCAAAGGTAAATAGGATGGTATTTAACTCTGATAAATTTGAATTAAAAAATTATGGAGATAGAGGAGGAAAGCTATATGCACATAGGGGACTTAATAACGAGAAAATCACTAATAAGAAAGCAGTTAAAGACCTTGGTGTGATGTTGAATAGGAACATGTTATGCAATGATCAAAGAGCAATTCTATTGGCAAAATGTAAAGCAAAAATAGGAATGGTGTTACGGCACTTCAAAACAAGAAAAGCTGAGAACATGATTATGCTTTATAAAACATATGTTCGTAGTCCACTTGAATATTGCAATATATTATGGTACCCACACTACCAAAGGTCCTTTACAGCTAGAATAGAAGTTAAGGATCTTGACTACTGGGAAAGACTACATTTTTTAAAATTATATAGTCTAGAAAGGAGAAGAGAACGCTACATGATAATTCAGGCATAGAAACTGATAGAAGGAATTGCCAAAGACATCATGGAGCTAAAATATCAGAAAGAGCAGCAGAGGTAGATTAATAGTGCCCAAAACTATACCAGGAAAAAATAAGGAAAGCACACAGGACATTAATCCACTACGCACCAGCATCGATAATGCAGCGTCTATTCATCGCGTTGCCAGCTCATCTGAGGAATATATCAGGAGTGAGCGTAGATGTGTTTAAGAATAAGCTCGACAAATATCTAAGCTGCATCCCAGACCATCCAAGATTGGAGGATGCAAAATATACCGGAAGAAGCATTAGCAGTTCTCTGGTAGACATTAGAGGTGCCTCACACTGAGGGACCTGGGGCAACCCGAACAAGATGTAAGGTCTGTAAGGTACTTAATGCTACGTTCCCTAATTACAGAACTCTCTCTCTCTCTCTCTCTCTCTCTCTCTCTCTCTCTCTCCTTCTTCTTCTTCTTCTTCTTTTCATTTTCTCGTTCCCTATACAATGCAACACCAACCCCGCCCATCTCCCCCCTACACTTCTCACTCAACCGGGCAACTGGTTCTAACCTTCTCAAGTTCTCAACTCGAAACACATAACATTGTCTCCTTCATTATTACAAAGATATTATCCTTGTTATAAATAATGAGGTCATTCCTCCGTCAACTGACGCTAATTAGATCAGACGGGGGAGGGGGGAGGGGGAGGGGTGGTGATGGGGGAAGGTTCTGTTAGTGACGTCACTATTGTATAATTGGGACAGGTTTTATAAAATTTCTGTCGAATTCTGTTTTTCGGAATTGGGTTTCTTTGGATATATATATATATATATATATATATATATATATATATATATATAGATATATATATATATGTATAGTATTTATATAAATAGTATATAATACATATAAAATTTATATATAGGATATTTATATATATTGTATATATAAATAAATATATATATATATATATATATATATATATATATATATATATATATATATATATATATGTATGTATGTATGTATGTAATATATATATATCTATATGAATAACTTGATCACGAAGTATATAAAACGTGATGCTATGTATAAATAAAGGTTTTTGCCACGAAGGAATGAAAAAGCGAGATAGCCGAGTACTTTCGATCCTATTCGGACCCTTTACTGAGGCAAACTGATTTTACAAAGAACAACAAGTCAAAAGAAGGCTTAATATACAAACTGACACTACCAGATTAGCCAATAAGGGCGATTTTCACTCTACAGAAAAATAGGAGTCGCCAGCCAGGCTAGCCACACCTTGAAGGATACCCGCAGTAAACAAGTGATTCTTCCAGAAAACAGTACATTTTGGAAAAAAAACACGGGAGCATATATGCTCCGTGTTTACTGCGGGTATCCTTCAAGGTGTGGCTAGCCTCTGGCGACTCCTCCTTTCTGTAAAGTGAAAATCGCCCTTATGGCTAATCTGGTAGTGTCAGTTTGTATATTAAGCCTTCTTTTGACTTGTTGTTCTTTGTAAATCAGTTTGCCTCAGTAAAGGGTCCGAATAGGACCGAAAAGTACTCGGCTATCTCGCTTTTTCAACTTTTTTCCTTCGTGGCAAAAAACCTTTATTTATCTATCTATCTATATAATATATAAAATATATATATATATATATATATATATATATATACATATATATATATATATATACTATATATATATACTATATATATAATACATAGGTATATCTATATATATATATATATATATTATATATATATATATTAGATATACATATATATATATGATATATACTATATATATATATATAGATATATTATATATATATGATATATATACATATGTATATTTCTATATATATAATATATATATATAATAAATATATATATATATAGATATATAAATGTATGTATATCTATATGCATATATGAGAGAGAGAGAGAGAGAGAGAGAAGAGAGAGAGAGAGAGAGAGAATGAAGTAGTCTCGAAGCTGAAAACTTATTTGCAATTTCACTGGTAACAGTAAATGAATCAAACAAAAAAAGCCTCACCAAAAATATCAATAACACAAAATAAAAGAAAAATAAATCAAAATCACAAAACTAAGTTGCAGAATCGTCAGCCACACCTTCTAACCTCAGCGTCGCCTCTCAATCTGACTGGATAAACTGAAGGGTCCAGAGACAGAGGTTAGGAAAAGGTGTAGGGAGAGGACCACCCGAATTTCCTGACCTCGGAACGGTATGGTTTCCTGAGGACGTCTGCAGCCGTCTGTGACCGGTGACCGGTCCCCTACGAGTCAGGCTACGAAAAATGGTGGAGAAAATACCCCCCAAATGTCAATCCCAGGTGGATTTAAACCTAAATACCGATTTTTTGGCAGTAGAAGTCTCGTGGAAGTTGAAGGTGAATTGGGGAACTTTTTTTCCAGCTTGTTAAGGACCGTGTTTAGGTGAAGGTGGGGCGAGGGGGGGGTGGAGGGCGTAACCTAGGGTACCCAGGAGTACCCTGAAAAAGCGTCATGCCATAGGACTAACCCCCTACATCTGGAGAGGGAAGGTCTCCCTACGAGGGGCTAGTGTTTGGAGATGAAATATAGAGTTCCCACGTCTAGGGACATTCGATCAAAGGCCCCCAACACATTGCTGCAATTGAGTTCCCACGTTCTCGGGACATTCTACCAATGCCCCATACCAAGAAAGATACAATCGAGTTCCCACGTGCCGAGGACATTCTACCAAAGGCCCCATACACAGACCTGTGTATCAGAGTTCTCGACACTTTGGGGACATGTTACTCAAGGCCCCATACACAGAACGGTACAATTGACTTCCCACGCCCCAAGAACATTCTACCAAAGGCCATCTATGCATAACTGTGCATCAAAGTTCCCACTCCTTGGGGACACCCTTTCTATCCTTTCCAAGTTCCCCTACACAAAATCAAGCACCAAACAGATACCAAGTCTTCTGAGGGAATTTCTCCCTCTCCTTACCCCAAAATTTCCTCCTCAACCCCCAGCCCCGCCCACAATGCCCCCAACTTGCGTAACCACTGTCCCTCAGGAAAAGAAATGGAATCTCCTTCGGTTCATTAGGTATTCTAATGCCTTCGGCATCGCTTCATTTACTTCCAAGTCATTTTTCTGTATGGCTCCTCCGGCGTCGATTATCGCCCAAGTGATTTTGGAGGAGTCTGCAGTATATATAATATTTTTTTAAAATTCTATTTTTGTGCTTTGTGTCTTAACTGAAAGAGGGACGTCTGGAATTTTGCCCAGGATTTGGTACTCATTATTATTATTATTATTATTATTATTATTATTATTATTATTATTATTATTATTATTATTGAAAAATAATCATAGTAGCTTGAGTCTTAAAATGGAGAAATAAATCCAGAGTTATGTAGTATATGTACTTATATTTAAAGATATATGTGTACACTTCTCTTTCAGTATATGTCCATATACATAACTGTGGATTTGTATCACCATTATTATTATTATTATTATTATTATTATTATTATTATTATTATTATTATTATTATTATTATTATTATCTGGTTGACTTTGGGAACCTTTACTTTCTCAGGAATGATTACTTAAAATAATTTTTTATGTAAAAAATCGAAAAAAATTATAAGATAAACATACAAAATTGAGGAATAAACACTGGGTAAAACTCCGGAAGTAGTCTGGGTTTTCCCCCAGGGTTTGTTGCTCAGTTTCATTTGTTTATTTTATATAATTTTTGCTGTTTTTTACATAAACAATCATGTTTTTTGCAGACAACCCCGAGAAGAAGTAGAAGAAGACGAAGAAGAACAAGAAGAAGAAAAAGAAAGAAAAGCTTTCTCTTAACTCCAGGTAACTTCGAGTCAACCTGAGAGAGAGAGAGAGAGAGAGAGAGAGAGAGAGAGAGAGAGAGAGAGAGAGAGATCCATGACTCTCTCACTTCACCTTCTGACCTTGAATTTAAAAATCTGCCAAACATTCCGGATGATGCTTCTAATATATTTCTGGACTGTTTCTGGAATTGTTCCTGGGATGTTTCTGGAATTATTCCTGGAATATTTATGGAACAATTCCAAAAACATTCCCGGAATAATTCCAAAAACATTCCACGAGCAATTCTAGGAATACCCCAGGAGCAATTCCAGAAATATTCCAGAATTTTTCTGAAATTGTTCCTGGAATATTTCTAGAACAATTCCAGAAACATTCTTAGAACAATTCCAGAAACTTTCCAGGAACAAATCTAGGAATACCCCAAGAATAATTCCAGTAATTTTCCAGAATGTTTCTGGAATTGTTCCTTGAATATTTTTGGAATAATTCCTGAAACATTTCCAGAACAATTCAAGAAACATTACAGGAACAATTCTAGGAATACCCCAGGAGCATTTCCAGAGATAACAGTAACATTCCAGGAACAATTCTAGGAATACCCCAGGAGCAATTCCAGAGGTATTCCCGAATGTTTCTGGAATTGTTCCTAGAATACTTCTGGAACAGTTCCAGAAAGATTCCTGGAATGATTCCAGAAACATTCCAGGAGCAGTTCTAGGAATACCCCAGAAACAATTCCAGAAATATTCCAGAACGCTACTGGAATTGTTACTAGAATGTTTATGGCATTGTTCCTAGAATATTTCTGGCATTGTTCCCGGAATATATCTGGAATTGTTCCTGGAATGTTTAGCGAGATTGCCTTTTATCAGGGAAGGTTTGGGGGAACTCCAGTTCATGACCCAAAGATTTTTTATAGGGGCAGGGAAGTTTTGGAAAAAGGGTCTGTTTGAATTTCAGGTTTATAAAATAATCTTATATTATTATTATTATTATTATTATTTCATTTTTGGGACGTTTTGCTTATCCTCATACACCCACATATACACATACATATACATACACATACACATTTTTATAAAAGAAAAAAACACGAGATAAAAAACAATTGACAAGAGAATAAAAATAATTTTATCAAAACATAAAAACAAATTGGAATAAAAAACAATTGACAAGAGAATAAAAATAATTTTATCAAAACACTAAAACACGAGATAAAACAAAATCGACAAGAGAATGAAAACAATTGTTTTATCAAAACAGAAAAACAACACGATATAGAAAAATTATCAAGAGAATAAAATAATTGTTTTATCAAAAAACAACACGAGATAAAAAGATTTACAAGAGAATAAAATAATGACACAAAAAATATTTAGTGTTTTCTCTCTCGACTAAGGCCGGGAAAAACATTCCCTTTTTTCCAGTCGAATAAAAAAAAAATTAAAAAAAACTAAGACTGAGCTGAAACCAAGAAATATATGCTTTCCTTTTTCCAATAAACCAAGATACGTTTTTTTTTTCTTTTTTTACCAAACGACCAGAATTATCAGGAGAGAAGTTAGTGAACTGTGAAAGGCTTAAATATCGACGTCCATTGGCGTGAGAGAGAGAGAGAGAGAGAGAGAGAGAGGAGAGGAAGAGAAGAGAGGAGAGAGAGAGAGAGAGAGAGAGAGAGATACTGACCTTTTTGTAAAGTTCTGTTCTAAGACAATTTCTTTAAATTATTGTGGCCTTGTTGGGTTGTAGAAATAATTTTCATTTACAGACACAATATTTTATAAATAATTTTTCTCTATATGAGTGTCCAACAAACATCATAAATACTTTTAATGGAAAAATTTCACTCATGATTTTATTAAAACTTAAACGATCCTCAAACAGTAATTTGATATCATCCGAAATAATTTGACAAAGGAACAAAAAGCAAGTAATGTTTGAATATAGATCATGCAAAACTTTATCAATTAATTTGGCAAATGAACAAAAAAATAATGTTTGAATATGGACCATGCAAAATTTCATCAATTAATTTGACAAAAAAAAAAATAACGTTTGAATATAGATCATGCAAAACTTATCAATTAATTTGACAAAGAAACAAAAAAATAACGTTTGAATATAGATCATGCAAAACTTTATCAATTAATTTGGCAAATGAGGGAAACAAATAATGTTTATATATAGATCATGCAAAATTTCATCAATTAATTTGACAAAGAAACAATAAAAGAACGTTTGAATATAATTCATGCAAAACTTTATCGATTTAATTTGACAAAGGAACAAAAAAAATAACGTTTGAATATAGATCATGCGCAACTTTATCAATTAATTTGACAAAGGAACAAAAAATAATGTTTGAATATAGATCATGGAAAATTTCATCAAACAATTTGACAAATGAGCAAAAAAATAATATTTGAATATGGACCATGCAAAATTTCATCAATTAATTTGACAAAAGAACAAAAAAATAACGTTTGAATTTAGATCATGCAAAACTTTATCAATTAATTTGGCAAATGAGCAAAACCAATAATGTTTGAATATATAGATCATGGAAACTTTATCAATTAATATGACAGAATAACAGGAAAATAATGTTCGTATATAGATCATGGAACATTTTATAAATTATCATTTTATCAATGTTTGAATATAGATCTTGTAAAACATTTTCAATTCATTTGACAAAGGAACAAAAATTTTTGAATATAGAACGAAAAAGTAATGTTTGAATATAAAACATGTAAAGCTAAAACTATATCAGTATGATAAATTGAGCAAGGAACAAATGCTGTCGACGTTTCCAGTGTCATTTGCATGAGAATGAAAGAAAAGTCTTTTTAATCCTTTCTTTGGCAGACAAAGAACTTGACTTAGTTTTAGCTGCCACGTCAAGGTGGGGGGGGGGGGGGGGGAGAGGGTTTACTCATGTTTATTGCAGTAAAACAAGTGATTATTTGGTAGGGAGATATGTATTATTATTATTATTATTATTATTATTATTATTATTATTATTATTATTATTATTATTATTATTATTATTATTATTATTATATTCAGTAGATAAACCCTTATTCATATGAATAAAGCCGACCACTGGCTTAAAATTTATGCTTTCAAAGAATTTTACGGTGTTCATTTGAAAAGTAACAGAGAGGAATATGGTATACAGAAAGAAGAGATCAGTAGGTAGAAAAAAAACTAAATTAATAATCAATGAATAAATAGGTAAAAGTATAGATGATTTATGGAAGTATAAGGTGAATTGTTTCAGGGTGGGAATATATATATATATATATATATATATATATATATATATATATATATATATATATATATATATATATAAGTAGTTCCTTTTGGACTGTGATAAAGCCTTTGAAAAACTCATGTTCAGTAAGGACTTTATCAGGATAGCCATAGATTATGAACTTAAAATGTACTAGTGAGTTAAAGATACCTAGCCCTTCCTTGCCTATTACTGCATATTTACTTTCAGAGGGCTTTAGTTTACGTGAATAAAAAGCTATAGGAAAGAACTGATCATCATATTACTGAAGTAGTACCCCTCTTACCCCTTGGTCTGAGGCGTCTGTTGCAATAAAAAAAAAAATCCTTATTTAAATCAGGGATTTTTAAGTTAGGTGATCTGCATTATTCCGCTTTTAAGATATCGAACGCCTGTTGATGCTTTTCAGACCATAATAAATCTACGCTCTTCTTCGTAAGATCTGTTAAAGGAGCTGCTATCCCCCTTTTTATGTTAATAGGTACCGGAAAGTTATAAATAGCCGACACCTTACCATGGACTACTTTAAGACCTTGACTAGACACATAAAACCTAGATAAACATGTTCGGTTTTTAAAAAACTCACATTTAGATACTTTACTCTGAGATTATTTGTCTTTGTCTCTGTAGCACTAGCTCTAGTTTATGTGAATGTACTTCTAAGGTATTAGAAAAGATTACAAGACCAACCAATAGGCATGCTGGGTATCCCCTAAAAGTCTCCAAACACTATATTGTAATTGGGGCGCAACGTAAGCCGGAGGCATACGTAAAAATTGATAATGTCCCCTGAGTGTGCTGAAAACGGTGTATGAGGTACAATCACTTAGGTAATGGTATCTGGTAAAAGCTTTTAAAGTAAGTCCAAGCTGGTGAAAAATTTATTCTAACCTAACAGAGATAAGATGTCGTCGGTAAATGGCACTGGAAACTATCGGGAGTCGTTTCCTTGTTTAAGTGACAGAAATCTACGCAGATACGCCAAATCCGATCTTTTATGGCATGACGTTTGAGGGAAAAATTATATGGGCTTATTTGATTTCCTAATGACTCCTATTACTAACATTTTTCAACTTCGTCATTTATCTCTATTTTGAAATTTCATTGGGGTTCTACACGAAGGTATGTATATAGCTTTATGTTTGTCCTTAGACCGTATTTTGTTTTCAATGACATCCGTTTTTCTCCCAAAGAGATCACTCGCTAGTGGAGAAACTTCCTGGTATTCAGGTAAAAGATAAAAAAAATTTCTGCTGAATCACCTCTGCTTGAATGACTTTACGGATATTACTTTAGATAGATTATCAGAGAGATTCATCTACGACTGGTTGGGCGGGATTAAAAATTAGCAACAATAAAAAATGCGATATTTATAACTTCCGTAACCACGATATGTATACGTTTGTGGATCACTAGATTTAACTTGTTGCTGCTAGTCAACCGTGTCTAGGGCTTTGTTCGCGGAAATCGTTATATTTCAGAGTGTCGGGAAGGATTAAAATTTCATTTCCCAGCAAAGTCTTTTTACACGCACTAAGACATTCGAGGGTGCATGCTTCTCGAGATTTTGCGTGCAAACTGCGACTGCGGTTGTGGGAGAATTCTGTTGGGTCGTTGAACAATGTTACGATTTATGAGACAAATGTATAGTTCCTCTATATAAGTTATTATTTGCTTAACTGTCTCTTTTTGTTCAACGGATTTTAATATGTTTGAAGGTTTATAGAATTTTCCTTTGATAAACACGCCTTATTTTGCAGGAGGTGATATCTTACAATTACACTAGATACAGATCAATGTTTTTTATAACGATAGAGGTATCTGTAAGCGCTCGCTTATCCGGACTTCTCATTAGGGAAGTTCGAACAACAGACGGTGAGTCCGTAAATACAGGATATTACGTGTACTAAAGAAATAAAACAAGATATTCTAATTTTTTACGGCGCGTACAGTTGGGCTTAATCCACCAGTATTTATAATAACTTAATGTATTAAAATTACTAGAACCTGCTCTGATTACTTGATATTTTCGTGTGATGCATAGGGAAATTCCTTTTTAATTTTTCCAACATCGCTCTCCCTTTCCGCTGAAGTCGCTTAAATGGAATGTGCTTTGCTTGCTACACTCGGCAGATTTAACTGACCTTGACCGCTGACTAGATGACCCAGTACCCGAGTTTGCTTTATTTGATTCTGATATTAGGGCTACTGTTTACCATCGGCAACGCATTGTGCGTTTTTAGCATTCTGTTATTGGTTACGTGTAAAGCAACGAACGTATGAATGACGAATTATTAGGAGTTGAGCGATTACTATTAAGACAAGTTATCTCTACTGCATTCAATAATAACTGTTTGTACTTGCTGTTGTTTACTTCATTCTTTGCTAAAATTTGAAATAGTGAGGGATCCTGGTCAGCGCATTTAGCCTAATGAAAGTTTTTTACAGACATGTTATTCCTTGCAATCCAGCCGTATTTTTAAAGTTAAGTTGAGTCATTGAGGTTCGATATTTTATATAACTAAAAAAACTCAAGGCTAGAACTGCTATCGGGACTTTGCAAAGGAGCATTTATTGTCATGACCCGAAATAGTGTTACCTCCAATTTATATAGATTTGTACGGGTGTTCCACTTGTTTTTTGTGTGTTTTCTAATCACTACGGTGCTTAACGACCCTATCCATGCGTCTGTATAAATACAGACGTCCACTGCGTAAACGCATATTCACTGTTTAATATGATTTGTTACGTAAGGGATTAATAATCACCCAAAATGATAAAATTAACATAGTATATGATTATGATATTTCAGTAGAACTTCTGGAAACTGACACTCAAAGATAAAAAACTCGCAGTAACGAAATCTCAATGATGTAGATAATTTCTGTAAAAAAAATAAGATTAAGAATGTCTCGTAACTTCAGCCACAGGAATAACGAAATTCGACCTGCAAAGGAAACACTCAAAGTTACTCCAAATGAATAAAAAATTGTACTTAGCTTGCTTTTGTGGGAAGTCACGGTGTTCCGATAACGACACACAGCCTTGGTCCTCCTTCTCTATTTAGCGGATGACCTGGTTTTTTGGCTTGAGTTTCCCCCGTGCGCGATGTTTGGATGATACGAGCCCTTGTAGATCCGATGCTGCAGACGCGTTTGGTTTGTTTCTTGAAGTGCCGGAAACGCTCACTAACGATGTTTTCTTGAATGATTCTAATGAGAGACGAAGCTTGCGTTGCCGTAGGAAAAGGACACGTCGGTTTTGTTTCTTGAAGTTATTCAATAAACGATGATACCAAGTTGCTTGAAGAATCTCTTGCTTTCGTCGTCGTTAAAGAGTTCTTGTTGTTTTCTGAAGTCGCTCACTAAACGATGATAATAAGTTGCTTGAAGAATCTCTTGTTTTCGTCGTCGTTGACTTCTGATGCGATACATGTTCATTCTTCTGGTTTTTCTTCGGAGAAGTTGTAGAGTTCTTCTGGGACGCTGCCACCACTTTTAGGGCTGTTGCCTTTATAATAAGGCGCCCTATGAGGTAATGTTAGACTTGCGATAATCTTACGCTAAGTCGGTTGGTATTGCACTTCCATATTCAATGGAGTGTCTTGGGGTTTGTAGATCACTTACGAAGTCAGTATTATCTTCTTAGGTTATGACGACGATGTGTTAAACTCATGATGATTTCCTTCTGATGTGAGGTTCTTAGAAAACACGAAGTATAAAAATACTTATATTCTCTGATATTACATAGTGAAGATCAAGTAGGATTGTACAGGTCTTCCAATGACGATAGCTTGATCGCTTCTGCCAATGATGATGGCTAATTCTATTCTCTCTACATGATAAAGCTTAGGTAAAGAGGTACAGGTCTTATAATGACGATAGCTAACTCTATTCTGCTCCGCCTACCATCTCGGTTGCAAGTTATGAAGGAAGCAGATAGTTGCTCGAACATATGAACATACAATCAGATGACATAGTTACATACGAACACACAATCAGATGACATAGTTACTAATCACGTAGGCCACTTGAGCTATAGGTCACGGTGTTTGTCTCAAGCAGGAAGCTTGGACTAAAGTTTATAAACAATTGAATGACTACAGGTGACGGCATGTTATCTTAGCCTACATACTTTATGGTATACGTCATCTTAGCATCTCTGGTCTGATCACATTCCTGCAAGCAATCTGGTTGACTCTTTAGTCGACCTCTTTAGTTTTAGTCTTTTATATATATCGAATAACATTCCATTTTTATTTTATGTAAACACTTTACATATTATATATTATATATATATATATATATATGATATATACATATATACATATGTATGTATATATAGATATATATATATATATATATATATATATATATACATATATCATATATAGATATATATATATATATATATATATATTATTATAATATATATATATATATATATAATCTATATATAGGAGATATATATATATATATATATATATATATATATATATATAATAGTACTATATATATATATATATATATAGATATAGATAGATATATATATATATAATATATATATATATATATATATATAGTAGATATTATATATATATAATATATATATATATATATATATATAGTATATATATATATATAATATATATATATATATATATATATATATATATATATATATATATACACACATATATGCAACCTATCAAATAAAATTAACGAAAAAACATAAACATTTATAAACCTTGCTTCTAAATGTTACCAACCAACACTGATATGTAAATTACTTGCAGATACTTATATACTTCTTAGTGCTCAAGTCAAGATGCTAATGAGATTATAACCACTTCGTATCCCAAAAGCTTGCGCTTGTAGGATATAATTTTCGAGCCCTTAAGATGTGCAAATGGATGGCTAGGAGATCCTAATAGACTCCTGAGTCCTTCAAAGGAGGTGTAGGATACTGCATTGGCCATTATGTGTTTCTGTTGACTAATAATAATAATAACAACAATAATAATAATAATAATAATAATAATAATAATAATAATAATAATAATAATAATAATAATAATAATAATAATAATAATAATGATCATAAGATCCAACGGTACATGAACAGGAATAAGGGATAACAACAGAACAAACTATTCGGAACAAACCAGAAAAGACTATACAGCCAACTAAGAGAGGAAGACAACCACCCAGAAATTCCTGAAGCCGAACCAAGTAAGAGACTCTGGGAAAACATATGGAGCAATCCGGTATCACACAACAAACATGCGACATGGCTCCAGGAAGTCAAGGAAGAAGAAACAGGGAGAATAAAACAAAGATTCACAGAGATCACGACAGACACAGTCAGACACCAACTAAAGAAAATGCCAAACTGGAAAGCCCCAGGTCCCGATGAAGTCCATGGATACTGGCTCAAAAACTTCAAAGCCCTACACCCACGAATAGCAGAACAACTCCAGCATTGTATCTCAAATCACCATGCACCCAAATGGATGACCACAGGAAGAACATCCTTAGTACAAAAGACAACAATAAGGGAAATATAGCCAGTAACTACAGGCCTATCACCTGCCTACCAATAATGTGGAAGTTACTAACATGTATCATCAGTGAAAGGCTATACAACTACCTAGAGGAGACAAACACCATCCCCCACCAACAGAAAGGCTGCAGAAGGAAGTGTAGGGGCACAAAAGACCAGCTCCTAATAGACAAAATGGTAATGAAGAACAGTAGGAGAAGGAAAACAAACCTAAGCATGGCATGGATAGACTATAAGAAAGCCTTCGACATAATGCCACACACATGGCTAATAGAATGCCTGAAAATATATTGGGCAGAGGAAAACACCATCAGCTTCCCCAAAAATACAATGCGCAACTGGAATACAATACTTACAAGCTCTGGAATAAGACTAGCAGAGGTTAATATCAGGAGAGGGATCTTCCAGGGCGACTCACTGTCCCCACTACTCTTCGTAGTAGCCATGATTCCCATGACAAAAGTACTACAGAAGATGGATGCCGGGTACCAACTCAAGAAAAGAACAACAGAATCAACCTTCTGATGTTCATGGACGACATCAAGCTGTATGGTAAGAGCATCAAGGAAATAGATACCCTAATCCAGACTGTAAGGATTGTATCTGGGGACATCAAGAGGGAGTTTGGGAATAGAAAAAATGCGCCTTAGTCAACATACAAAAAGGCAAAGTAACGAGAACTGAAGGGATAAAGCTACCAGATGGGAGCAACATCAAACACATAGATGAGACAGGATACCAATACCTGGGAATAATGGAAGGAGGGGATATAAAACACCAAGAGATGAAGGACACGATCAGGAAAGAATATGCAGAGACTCAAGGCGATACTTCAAGTAAAATCAACGCCGGAAATATGATAAAAGACATAAACACATGGGCAGTGCCAGTAATCAGATACAGCACAGGAATAGTGGAATGGACGAAGGCAGAACTCCGCAGCATAGATCAGAAAACCAGGAAACATATGACAATACACAAAGCACTACACCCAAGAGCAAATACGGACAGACTATACATAATACGAAAGGAAGGAGGGAGAGGACTACTAAGTATAGAGGACTGCGTCAACATCGAGAACAGAGCACTGGGGCAATATCTGAAAACCAGTGAAGACGAGTGGCTAAAGAGTGCATGGGAAGAAGGACTAATAAAAGTAGACGAAGACCCAGAAATATATACAGAGACAGGAGAATGACAGACAGAAAAGAGGACTGGCACAACAAACCAATGCACGGACAATACATGAGACAGACTAAAGAACTAGCCAGCGATGACACATGGCAATGGCTACAGAGGGGAGAGCTAAAGAAGGAAACTGAAGGAATGATAACAGCAGCACAAGATCAGGCCCTAAGAACCAGATATGTTCAAAGAACGATAGATGGAAATAACATCTCTCCCATATGTAGGAAGTGCAATACGAAAAATGAAACCATAAACCACATAGCAAGCGAATGCCCGGCACTTGCACAGAACCAGTACAAAAAGAGGCATGATTCAGTGGCAAAAGCCCTCCACTGGAGCCTGTGCAAGAAACATCAGCTACCTTGCAGTAATAAGTGGTACGAGCACCAACCTGAGGGAGTGATAGAAAACGATCACGCAAAGATCCTCTGGGACTATGGTATCAGAACGGATAGGGTGATAAGTGCAAACAGACCAGACATGACGTTGATTGACAAAGTCAAGAAGAAAGTATCACTCATTGATGTCGCAATACCATGGGACACCAGATTGTTGAAGAGAGAGAGGGAAAAAATGGATAAGTATCAAGATCTGAAAATAGAAATAAGAAGGATATGGGATATGCCAGTGGAAATCGTACCCATAATCATAGGAGCACTAGGCACGATCCCAAGATCCCTGAAAAGGAATCTAGAAAAACTAGAGGATGAAGTAGCTCCAGGACTCATGCAGAAGAGTGTGATCCTAGAAATGGCACACATAGTAAGAAAAGTGATGGACTCCTAAGGAGGCAGGATGGAACCCGGAACCCCACACTATAAATACCACCCAGTCGAATTGGAGGACTGTGATAGAGCAAAAAAAAAAAAAAAAAAAAAAAAAAAAATAATAATAATAAAATCCTAGAGGATATGATCTTTATTTGCCTCCCCCCGTCCCTGTCTGTATATTTCTGGGTCTTCGTCTACTTTTATTAGTCCTCCTTCCCATGCACTCTTTAGCCACTCGTCTTCACTGGTTTTCAGATATTGCCCCAGTGCTCTGTTCTCGATGTTGGCGCAGTCCTCTATACTTAGTAGTCCTCTCCTCCTTCCTTTCGTGTTATGTATAGTCTGTCCGTATTTGCTCTTGGGTGTAGTGCTTTGTGTATTGTCATATGTTTCCTGGTTTTCTGATCTATGCTGCCGAGTCCTGCTTTCGTCCATTCCACTATTCCTGCGCTGTATCTGATTACTGGCACTGCCCATGTGTTTATGGCTTTTATCATATTTCCGGCATTGAGTTTTGACTTGAGTATCGCCTTGAGTCTCTGCATATATTCTTTCGTGATCGTGTCCTTCATCTCTTGGTGTTTTATATCCCCTCCTTCCATTATTCCCAGGTATTGGTATCCTGTCTCATCTATGTGTTTGATGGTTGCTCCCATCTGGTAGCTTTATCACTTCAGTCCCCTTGTTTTTTTTTACTTGCCTTTTTGTATGTTGACTAAGGCGCATTTTTCTATTCCAAACTCCATCCTGATGTCCCCAGATACAATCCTTACAGTCTGGATTAGGGTATCTATATCCTTGATGCTCTTACCATACAGCTTGAT
>NC_061097.1:32018496-32039778 GCF_015104395.2 Macrobrachium nipponense
AATGTTGTATTCTAGTAGCATATCTAATAGCTTTTCAAATTGCCTCTTATCTTCTGCACTACTATTATTACTCTTTTTTATATGTATAAGTACAACCACAATCTCTATTCGTTCTTTCCATTCTACGAAAGGAAAGTTGAAGTCACCAGATAGGAGAATAGTCCAGTCCTTGTGATTTTCTACATATATCATCCAATTTTTCAATTATTAGGTCAAAACTCATTAGTATTAAGGAGGTCTATACGTATATTACTATGTTCATCAATTTTTCAGATTCAAATTCTACGCTATTAGTTCACATTCTGAGTTACTATATTTCTCATATATTTTCCTTGTTTTTTGTCTTTCCCATATATTGCGGTTCCCCCTTGATTCCTATTTTTTCTATCTGATCTATAAGTTTGGAACCCTTTTATTTGATCATCATTCCCAGTCTCTGGGAATACCAGGTTTCACTTATATTCATTATATCTATTTTCTTTTTGTTTTCATTTTGGGTTAGTTCTTCTAAGTACTCTATTTTTCTTTTTGAGTTACTCGTAACTAAACCTGCGCATTCATCACTATGATGGTTTGCGTGTTTTCTCCTTCATTTAATAATGGTAGTAATAAGGATTTTCCCATGTCTCTTTCCTGTTCTGGTATGTTGTTCTTTTTTTCATTTCCAGAAATTCTGACATTAAAAAATCCAACTTTTCATAATATTTGATCTTCCTTCATCATAATTATTCATTTTGTGTCTGAATCTGCAATTTTCTCCGTTTCTGCAATATCCTCTTGCATAATAAATACAGTTATTATCTCTTGAGTAGAATTTCGGAGCTGATGCTTTGAAATTTTTTGCTGACACCTCTGCATATCTCATTGGTGGTTTGCTTTTCTCTTTTACCTGATATTCTTGATTTCTCTCTTTATTTGTTTCTTTCTTATTTTGGATTTATTACTTGGTTGGTTATTTATTTGATTATGATTCATGGCTACAGGGTGCATATATTTGCATTTTTTGTCGAACTTACATCCTTTTCCTTCTTTTAGGTTTTTACATATTTTTGGATGCAGATCTCTGCAATCATCCCCATATCCATTTAAGTATGCACATTTACCATATATTTCATAGTTTTGACATATCTTAGGATGTTTGTAGTAACATCTTTCTCCAAATCTGCAATTCCCTCTTTTCAAAAGGTTGCAAGATTTTGTCTTTCTTGTCTATTTTTCCTCTTTCCCGTCATTGTGTAGATCTGGGTAGAGCCTCTTCGGGATTTGCTTTTCTGTTGTCATATCGTATTATTTTTTCTTCGTAGGTATGCTGCTTTATTGCCTCATATGTAGCATCAATGAGTATCTCTGCATCCATACTTTTATCTTGTTCTTTGTTTTCCTTATTTTTTTCTGTCATTTCATTTTTGTTTACTTCTCTTTTCCGTTTTCTCTTCTTCTTTTTCTTCTTCTTCTTCTCTTCTCTCTTCTTCTTCATCCTCAACTATTTGTACATTCAATCTTGATTTAATAACATTGTCTATCCATGATAGACATGTTGAACAAAAAATTCTTGTATCTTTTCTCAAATCTTGTATTACTCAGCACACTGTGGATGGGTCGGAATGTGCATGCAGCACATTTTCTGATTAGGTTTTGTGGATTGACTATGCTATACCAAACCTTACACAGTTTGCATGCTTTTGGCATTCTTTTTCCTAATGCATCAATTAGGATATTCACAATATTCACCTTATTTCATTTTCTTTGTCGGAATATGTTGGTTTATGTATATTTTCTTTATGAGTCTCTTGACCACTTGGATTTTATTTGGAACTTCTTCAATTATTTTCAAGATGTTTTTCATTAGATTTGTTCCAGTTTGAAGGATTATATCCTTCTAATATATCTATGAATGCTTTTGTATCTTTTTGGTTAGGACTGTTGCTGATTTCATAGATGAGAAATGCCAGTTCCCTTCCTGCTACCTCATCGTATTGCGAATCTGCTAAACACGCCAAATTACGCCACCTCTTCCCGCAGTTGGAACTTACTGCCATCTTGTTCTGATTTATAGTATTACACTTGATAAACTAACTTAGAAGACGCTTTATCCTACTATTTTCACACTAATCTTATCACCGATAGTCACGAACACTTCTAGATATTTCTCAAATTCTAGTCGTATGTTAAACTTGTGATATCTGTTTGATTAATGCTGACTTCAACGCCACACGGGTACGTCTCACCAAGCAAGATGGCTACTACGAGAGAGAGGGAGAGAGAGAGAGAGAGATTTTCAAACCTAGCTTCATCTCCAATATACCCAGTTCGTTTACCAGGCCTGGCCTTATACCATCAAATACCCTGACCCTTAGAAACCCTCCACCCACCCTAATTATGCAAAGGAACCAAGAGGGCCTCGTCTAACCCCTTGATCTCGCCCAACCGATCGAGGCGAACCGGCTAAAGCAGAATCACCAATGTGATAAAGGTAAGGTAATTCAGTCTGATAGGACTGGCCCAGTGCCAACAGTGTGCCAGCTATTTCCGAGTAATTGGTGCCCAATTTATTTTCGTAAATGGGGAAATAGTGTTAATGAAAAACAATTTTTACCCGGGAGCTTCGATTGTTGGTGATTTTGTAATGTTTTTGAATTATTTTTGAAATTTTTTATTTATATATTTTTTTACATTTTGTTAAATCAGATCTAGGTTAATTTTTTTTACTTTTTATGGATTCAAATACGTACCTTTACATACAACACACAAATATATGCATAAACACAGATATTTATAATATATATATATATATATATATATATATATATATATATATATATATCTATATATGTATGTATATATATATATATATATATATATATATATATATACATACATATATAGATATATATATATTATATATATATATATATATATATATATATATATATATATATATATATATATATATATATACACACATTTATGTGTATACATACACACTCAAACGTTATCCCATTCCGATAGCTACATCCCACTGCATACTTTAAATAGCTTTAAATAACTCACATTTTCCAGCAAGCAAATGTATTTTGGAATCCGTTACGGAAATGTATTTCATACAACCGACATTTTATGTAACTGCAAATTTCCTCCTGCTGAATTTATTTTGTTCATTTGAATAAATTACCATTTGTGGAAGGCGAAACGCTAAATGCGCTCTCCCCCACCCTCTCTCTCTCTCTCTCTCTATCAAAAGATATATCTATCTGTCTGTCTGTCTGTCTAGTCGTAGTAGAATGAATAGACAATTAACTTCTCATTCAGACAACAATGTAATATTTTGTTTGTAATAAAGAATATGTATATGTATATGTATATATACATACATATATATACATACATATATATATATATATATATATATATATATATGTATATGTATGTATACACACACACACACACACACACATATATATATATATTATATATATATATATCTATATATATATATATATATATATATATATATATATATATATATATATATATATATATGTATATTCCAGACTGGCTAGACATTTGCATCAGAGAATTGGAAAGCTATCAAGGTAAAATGCCCCTTTCATACCTATATACAGCTTCAGAGAGAGAGAGAGAGAGAGAGAGAGAGAGAGAGAGAGAGAGAGAGAGAGAGAGAGAGAGGAAATCAAACAGCAAGGCATCTTTCCCCCTTATATTCACGTCTTCCAATCTTAGTCTTTTAAAATGATTGACAAACGAGGAGACTAACCCTTATTCAATGAGTCTTTATATACTTCCTCAACTATTCCTATTCATATTCTTTGCCTGTGAACCTATTCTTTATCTCTTGGTAGTGAATGCAAAAAATATATGAATAGAAATGAACTTTTCCTGACCTGTAGCTAAGCAGCCTTACGTAAGATACAGGCCACGCCCCCTTTGTGTTTGGAGCATTGCCAGAAACTCCCTGAAAAGACGTCTGCCAATGATTATAATGACTTTTTCTTTGATATATTTGATGTTTCATTATACAAAAACAACGTATTACGACTTAAGAATGAGGCAAAGGACTCTAGCAGCCTCACTTGCCAAAATAATCGTCAGGATTCTGAGAGAAAACGGTAACAAAAAACAAAAGCAAATCTAGTCAAATGAGAACCCATTTTATTTAGGAAGCTTCGTAAATCTTTCTCTGCGACTTTTTGAAATTCAAAACGAGCGATTTTTGAGATTCCTCGTCCGTCGGAGAATTCAAAAAGCGAGGGAGAAATATTAACCGATAAAAATTAAAAGGAATTCAGCCATTATCGTAACGCTGGAAAACGAAAGTAGTTCGCTTTTTCGCAACGTTTTTCGTGGTCTGGGGAATCCTGCCCACGCCGGATTGTCTGTCACGCCAGAGCTCGTCTGTCTATGGCCAAAAGTCCTTTGTAGATTTTTACCCACTTATTTCTCATTCACTTAAGTTTACTGGAATAATCTATTTTGTTTTGGGTCGTACTATATTTCACAAATTTATATGCTTCAAATGCAATATATTATATCATATATGAGGCATTAGAACATCCAGAAGAATCATATCTTGAGAAACATTACAAATTTCTGACGTAAACATTTGATGTGAAATTCAAAATATATAACTTCCTCGTATTTATGATGCAAATAAATGTTTCTATAATAATTACTTGCATCTAAACAAGGGCATTTTCGATTCAAAAACACTTCTAGATAAATAATACGTATTTGTCATATAAATGAACATTCTAAAAGCACTTTTATCTTTACATAAAAAAACCCAGAACTTTCTGTTTCGAAATTCAAATTAATATATGTATCTCGTATTCATGACGTAACTAAATAGAAATATTTTCGATTCAGAACCAATTCTAAATAAATAATACTAATTTATTATAGAAATTAACATTTCCAAAAACATTATATAACGCATCTCTCATAGAAATAAACATTTAAAAAAAAACATTTCAATCTTGATAAAAACAAAAGACGTAATATTCCTAGAGAAATCCTTCAACCTCCTTTCGCCTTTGTGGAAGGAATTGAAAAAAAAGAGCAATTCCATCTCTCCTGATGCATATCAACGCTGATGAAAGAGAGAGAGAGAGAGAGAGAGAGAGAGAGAGAGAGAGAGAGAGAGTAGGAACAATAGTAATTATCTCGAGGCTCCGAGAAGATAATTTTGAGGGATCGTCGTGGTAAAAAATGAGCAGTAGAGATGAAGAATTTTGATGATAATGAAGATGGTGATAATAATTATACGAAACAAGAGAGAGAGAGAGAGAGATAAAATTAAGTTTATTTTGGATAATTGTACTAATTGTACTCTCTGGCTAACTAGACACTTATTTCCATTATCATTATTATTATTATTATTATAATCACAGATAACATACATTCTTGTAGCATAGGCGAAAGGAAATAAAACAAGAAAGAAGATAAAAACGTATGCAATATATATATATAGATATATATAATATATATATATATATATATATATATATATATATATACAGTGGTACCTCGAGATACGAAAGGCTCAACTTACGAAAAACTTGAGATACAAAAGCCAATACAAAAAATTTAACGCCTCTACATACGATAAGTTTTCAAGATACGAAAGGTTTCTGTAAAGTCCGAGATGCGCCCGAACCACCGATAAAAATTTTGAAACTCGCGCGCCGCCAACTTAGTAGACTCGCCACCATCCTCCTGCTCTCCCATTGGTTCCTGATGCTAGTCGCGGCCATGAGATCCTTCTCTCCTATTGGCCAGCATCCCTCCCATCATCCATCTATGTATGTGGTGGCGTGCCTCGGCCACTTGGTACCAGCATTGTTATCGTACGCACGCGGTATTCGTTCGGTCTAACAATTTCGTTTAGTAAAGTAAATTCGTTAGTGATTTCGTTGCAGTATACGTACTTTATCGTGTTGTGCGAAAACTTTATTCTACTTATACGTAAATTACGTACAAGATAACGTAGTCATGGGTCCCAAGAAAGTTGAAATTCACGGAAAGAAGCGAATGCTCTCTTTGGAGACAAAGATGGAGATTATCAAGAAATATGAAGCTGGTATGCGATTGAGTGTGATCGCCAAGGAATACGGCCGAAATCCGTCAACAATAGGCACCATCCTTAAACAGAAGGATGTCATCAAAGCAGCTACACCTTCCAAGGGCATCACTATTTTGTCCAGCAAGAAGACCCACGTGCACGACGAGATGGAACGGCTGCTTCTTGTCTGGATAAAAGACAAAGAAATTGCTGGCGAAACGAAAACGGAGACGGCAATCTCCCACAAGGCCAGCGCGTAGTGTTCATTAACAGCTGCCCGTCTTGATAATTATCTACTAATTGTAGCACCTCATGACTCTGTTGGCCCTGGTGTCCAACAAAACCCTGTTCAACCAAATGCTCTCTCTGCAACTGATTTGGGCACTGAATGTTCGGCTGCTGACCTTCAACATAAACTGAAGTGCCTTGATTATAGTACTGGTATGCATGTTGTAAATGATTGGTCAACACCCTCTGTTCAGCAGGGAGTGGAGATTCTACCAACCCTGCAAAGTTTCCAGTTATCCCATGAGAGAGACCTTGATCACTTATCCCATGTGAGAGATCTTGGTCACTTATCCCACGAGAGAGATCTTGGTCAATCATATCATATATGTCGTCACTCAAGAGGTGCTCTTCTTTTTCCATTTTCTGTGAAAAGATATGAGAAATTTTTTTTTAAAATACACATGACACAAACACCATCACAATGTCAACTCTGACTAGTAGATTCAGAAACAGTTGACAATCCCGAAACTGTTTCCCAACCAGATCTTGACGAGATCGTTGCACTCGGCAAGTCCATGGGACTGGTCTTTGACGAGGACGACATCAACGACCTTCTCGAGGAGCACCAAGAGGAGCTTACGACGGATGACCTGAAGGAGTTGGAGGCCATGCAACATAACGTCGTTCAAGAGGAGTTCTCTAGCAGCGGCGAGGAAGAGGAGGAGGATCCTATGACAACGGCAAAAATTAAGGATGTTCTAGCCGCTTTTCATAAAGTGAAATCGTTTATAGAAAAAAGACACCCCGAAAAGGCTCACACAGGTTGTATACTTGCGCAGTTCGATGACGTTTGCCCGATTCGTTTCAGGAACATTGTCAAAAGTAGGCAGAAGCAATCTTCCTTGGATCGTTATTTTTTAAATAGGCCTTTAGCATTAGCAGGAGTAAGCAAAAAGGAAGAACCAAGTGATAAAAAACAGAAAGTTGAAAGTGGTGATGAAGTTGAAATTCTGTAAAAAAAACAAGAAAAAAAACTACGTAAAGTAAAAAAAAGTAAAAAAAAAAAAAGTTAAAAAAAAAGAATTTTTTTTTTTTTAAATTTTAGTTTTTTGTAAAGTTAAGTGTTACAGTTTTGTTAATGTGTTTCGTAAATTTTAGTTTAGTTTTCCTTACATTTATTTATGTGTTTCGTAAAGTTAAGTGTATGTACGTACGTATGTATCTGCTGTTTTACCTCCTCCTCCTCTGCAGCCACTTTCGGAGATAGCCTCACTTGAAAGGTAAGCTTCCACATTTTACATACAGTATTTCTTGCATACCATGTACACTAATACACTTAATTTACAGGTTAATTTGCATTATGTTATTAAGTTAGGTATTGAATGGTCCAATTTGTTGTAGTATTTCATTGTTTATAGGTCGATTTAGCTTTATTATGAAATTTACTGGGGTGCTTTTGGAGGCTTGGGAAACGGATTAGCCATTTTACATGTAAAAAATGTGGTCCAAGATACGAAAACCTCATGATACGAAGGGCGCCTCGGAACGGATTAATTTCGTATCTCGAGGTACTACTGTATATAATAACGGAGCAGACGTCTCTGTTATTAATTTTGGAAGCGAATGGCCAGAGCGGAAGACAACTGGTAGTTGGCAATACTTTCTCTCTCTCTCTCTCTCTCTCTCTCTCTCTCTCTCTCTCTCTCTCTCTTCATACCCAACAGCTCTTTCTCCCTCCCCCCCCACCTCTCTCTCTTTCTTTCTCTCTCTCTCTCTCTCTCTCTCTCTCTCTCTATCGGTGATAAGATTATTGTGAAAATAGTAGGATAAAGCGTCTTCTAAGTTAGTTTATCAAGTGTAATACTATAAATCAGAACAAGATGGCAGTAAGTTCCAACTGCGGGAAGAGGTGGCGTAATTTGGCGTGTTTAGCAGATTCGCAATACGATGAGGTAGCAGGAAGGGAACTGGCATTTCTCATCTATGAAATCAGCAACAGTCCTAACCAAAAAGATACAAAAGCATTCATAGATATATTAGAAGGATATAATCCTTCAAACTGGAACAAATCTAATGAAAACATCTTGAAAATAATTGAAGAAGTTCCAAATAAAATCCAAGTGGTCAAGAGACTCATAAAGAAAATATACATAAACCAACATATTCCGACAAAGAAAATGAATAAGGTGAATCTTGTGAATATCCTAATTGATGCATTAGGAAAAAGAATGCCAAAAGCATGCAAACTGTGTAAGGTTTGGTATAGCATAGTCAATCCACAAAACCTAATCAGAAAATGTGCTGCATGTAACATTCCGACCCATCCACAGTGTGCTGAGGGTAATACAAGATTTGAGAAAAGATACAAGAATTTTTGTTCAACATGTCTATCATGGATAGA
The DNA here is from genome assembly GCF_015104395.2 of Macrobrachium nipponense. Lineage (NCBI taxonomy): Eukaryota > Metazoa > Arthropoda > Malacostraca > Decapoda > Palaemonidae > Macrobrachium > Macrobrachium nipponense. The sequence continues at coordinate 32,027,205 of NC_061097.1, forward strand.
CAATGTTATTAAATCAAGATTGAATGTACAAATAGTTGAGGATGAAGAAGAAGAAGGAGGAAGAGAAGAAGAAGAAGAAAAAGAAGAAGAGGAAAACGGAAGAGAAGTAAACAAAAATGAAATGACAGAAAAAAATAAGGAAAACAAAGAACAAGATAAAAGTATGGATGCAGAGATACTCATTGATACTACATATGAGGCAATAAAGCAGCATACCTACGAAGAAATAAATTACGATATGACAACAGAAAAGCAAATCCCGAAGAGGCTCTACCCAGATCTTACACAATGACGGGAAAGAGGAAAAAATAGACAAGAAAGACAAAATCTGCAACCTTTTGAAAAGAGGGAATTGCAGATTTGGAGAAAGATGTTACTACAAACATCCTAAGATATGTCAAAACTATGAAATATATGGTAAATGTGCATACTTAGATGGATATGGGGATGATTGCAGAGATCTGCATCCAAAAAATATGTAAAACCTAAAAGAAGGAAAAGGATGTAAGTTCGACAAAAAATGCAAATATATGCACCCTGTAGCCATGAATCATAATCAAATAAATAACCAACCAAGTAATAAAATCCAAAATAAGAAAGAAACAAATAAAGAGAGAAATCAAGAATATCAGGTAAAAGAGAAAAGCAAACCACCAATGAGATATGCAGAGGTGTCAGCAATAAAATTCAAAGCATCAGCTCCGAAATTCTACTCAAGAGATAATAACTGTATTTATTATGCAAGAGGATATTGCAGAACGGAGAAAATTGCAGATTCAGACACAAAATGAATAATTATGATGAAGGAAGATCAAATATTATGGAAAAGTTGGATTTTTTAATGTCAGAATTTCTGGAAATGAAAAAAAGAACAACATACCAGAACAGGAAAGAGACATGGGAAAATCCTTATTACTACCATTATTAAATGAAGGAGAAAACACGCAAACCATCATAGTGATGAATACGCAGGGTTTAGTTACGAGTAACTCAAAAAGAAAAATAGAGTACTTAGAAGAACTAACCCAAAATGAAAAGAAAATAGATATAATGAATATAAGTGAAACCTGGTATTCCCAAGAGACTGGGAATGATGATCAAATAAAAGGGTTCCAAACTTATAGATCAGATAGAAAAAATAGGAATCAAGGGGGAACCGCAATATATGGGAAAGACAAAAAACAAGGAAAAATATATGAGAAATATAGTAACTCAGAATGTGAACTAATAGCGGTAGAATTTGAATCAGAAAAATTGATGAACATAGTAATATATAGACCTCCTAATACTAAAGAGTTTGACTTAATAATTGAAAAATTGGATGATATATGTAGAAATCACAAGGACTGGACTATTCTCCTATCTGGTGACTTCAACTTTCCTTTCGTAGAATGGAAAGAACGAATAGGAGATTGTGGTTGTACTTATACATATAAAAAAGAGAGTAATAGTAGTGCAGAAGATAAGAGGCAATTTGAAAAGCTATTAGATATGCTACTAGAATACAACATTCAACAAATAAATCACCTGCCAACAAGAAAGGAAAATACTTTAGACCTAGTATTTGTGAACGAGATGAATTATGTTAAAGAAATAATAGTTTATAATGCGAGTATTTCAGACCATAATGTCATAGAATTAACAGTTCATTCCAAAGCAAGTGAAAATAGAGATAAGCAAGAAATGAAAAAGTGGGAAGGATATGGAAAATACAACTTCTACAGTAAAAATATAAAAATGGTCAGAAATTAATGAAGAATTAAACAAAGATTGGGATAACATTTTCGTAAGTGATGACATAAGGGTAAATACGGAGATATTATATAAAATATTGGAGAAAATAGTGGAAAAATATATACCGAAGAAGAAAAGTAAACATCATTCATGCATACCAAGAGACAGAAGGATCTTGTTCCAGAAAATCAGAAAGTGGAAAAAAGGTCTTGCAAAAGAAAAAAATGCATGGAAAGTTATAGAACTAAAAAAGTAAGATAGAAAAATGCAGAACAAAAGATTATACAATCAAAAGAAAATGAAAAACGGGACTTGGAAGAAAAAACCCTATTAAATATCAAGCAAAACCCCAAACTATTATACTCATATGCGAAGAAGATGAATAAAAGAAGAATAGAAATAGGCCCTCTGAGAATTGAAGGGAGATTAACGAATGAAAAAAGGAAATTTGCAACATACTGGCAGAACGATATAAGAGAGAATTCACCCCTAGAATAGATAATGAAGATAATGATATAGAAGTAAGGGAAGGAAGAAAATAGTGAATATTTAGCTGACATAGAAATTAATGAAGCTGATATTGTGCAGGCAATTAATGAAATTAAAAATGGAGCTGCTGCAGGGCCGGATGGAGTCCCTGCTATTTTGTTAAAGAAAGTAGTTCATTCTATCGCAAAGCCACTTGCAATATTATTAAGACAAAGTGTAGATACAGGCAAGATTTATGATGAGCACAAATTAGCATATATCACCCCTACTTTCAAAAGTGGATCAAGACTAGAGGCAAGTAATTATAGGCCTGTGAGTCTAACATCACATATTATGAAAGTGTATGAAAGGGTAATGAAGAAAAATATTATGAAACATTTAATAAAAAAAATAATTTGTTTAATATAGGACAACATGGTTTCGTACCCGGAAAAAGTACACAAACCCAACTGTTAGTCCACCGTGAGAACATATTCAAAAATATGAAAAGCGGAAATGAAACAGATGTGGTTTATCTAGACTTTGCAAAAGCTTTTGACAAAGTAGACCATAATATATTAGCAAAGAAAATTAGAAAACACAATATCGTAGATAAAGTAGGAAGATGGTTAAAAGAATTTTTACACAACAGAAAACAGATAGTTATTGCAAACGATGAGAAATCGGATGAAACCAAGGTAATATCCGGTGTGCCACAAGGTACGGTGCTAGCTGCAATATTGTTTGTTATTATGATTGAAGACATAGACAGTAATGTTAAGGATTCGGTAGTGAGTAGTTTCGCTGATGACACAAGAATAAGTAGAGAAATTACTTGTGATGAAGATAGGAACGCTCTACAAAGAGACCTTAACAAAGTATATGATTGGGCAGAGGTAAATAGGATGGTATTTAACTCTGATAAATTTGAATCAATAAATTATGGAGACAGAGAAGGAAAGCTATATGCATATAGGGGATCTAATAATGAGACAATCACAAATAAGGAAGCAGTTAAAGACCTTGGTGTGATGATGAATAGGAACATGTTATGCAATGATCAAATAGCAATCCTGTTGGCAAAATGTAAAGCAAAAATGGGAATGTTGTTACGGCACTTCAAAACAAGAAAAGCTGAACACATGATTATGCTTTATAAAACATATGTTCGTAGTCCACTTGAATATTGCAATATGATATGGTACCCACACTATCAAAAGGATATTGCACAAATAGAGAGTGTACAAAGGTCCTTTACAGCTAGAATAGAAGAAGTTAAGGACCTAGACTACTGGGAAAGACTACAATCCTTAAAATTATATAGTCTAGAAAGGAGAAGAGAACGCTACATGATAATTCAGGCATGGAAACAGATAGAAGGAATAACAGAAAATATCATGGAACTAAAAATATCAGAAAGAGCAAGCAGAGGTAGATTAATAGTGCCCAAAACTATACCAGGAAAAATAAGGAAAGCACACAGGACATTAATCCACTACGCACCAGCATCGATAATGCAGCGTCTATTCAATGCGTTGCCAGCTCATCTGAGGAATATATCAGGAGTGAGCGTAGATGTGTTCAAGAATAAGCTCGACAAATATCTAAACTGCATCCCAGACCATCCAAGATTGGAAGATGCAAAATATACCGGAAGATGTACTAGCAACTCTCTGGTAGACATTAGAGGCGCCTCACACTGAGGGACCTGGGGCAACCCGAACGAACTGTAAGGTCTGTAAGGTCTCTCTCTCTCTCGTCATACCTCCCCTCCATTTCATTAGGTCATCAAATCAGAGTCGTGAACTTACAAAAATATACATTTATTTAAAAAGCAAAGTATTAACTGAATAACTCAGATTCTTAACAGAATGATTAACTGAATAACTCAAAGTCCAAATAATTCAGATAACCCTCGGTAATTAACAGTCTACACAGTAATTAGTCAACAACATTTCTCCATATGCATAATCCCACTCTTCTCTAATTATAGTTCCCCCTACCAGAATCGCCTGTTAAAAGAAGAGAACAAATTGGTAAGCATACACAATTGTAAATAAAAAGTCAAAAGATTAAATGAAATAGAACATCTTTACAATATATCAAAAATACAGTCAAGCCAAACCTTTGGCTAAAATAGATATAAATACAGTCACCCACTACAGCCTAGAATCTCCAAGCACTTTCACAAAAAGCAAAAGCCTCCATGGCTTCACCTGACTCTCGCAATAATCCCTCTATGGTTTAGTTACATTGCCATTATGTAGGAAAGAGGCTCACACGTACACACAAACTCACACCCATCGTTCACGCCCAGAAACCACTCGCATCCAGTTTCAAAGTACCTCTGCATAGCTCTCATGGCGACAGGACGAAGGCACTGATTTGCTAAGCCAGCAGACTTGATTATAACAACTCGAGAAAAAGGCATATCATATCATATTATATTATTTAAAATATCATAGCAAATTCCCCCTCTTTATGTTACAGATAGCTCGGCCACCATTATGGCTAGCCCCAGCCTAGCCACAGGTCACATAAAACAGCTCATGTATATAAAAAAAACACATTGGCCAGCTCACTAAACACTAAATGTTATAATAACTGCACGTCTCTGGCAGCAAAACGTAATGTCTATCACACATCATCTCCTGCATATGGGCTATAATAACAATTGGGTGCAGAAACTTCTTCCCATCTTGAATTTTCGAATCTCCCTTTTTGTCTGCAACTGCAACTGCACAGACTCGCGAAACACGCTGTAGAAAGGCGAAATGTCTCCCAGTGGAAGACATTAATGCCTCCCGTAGTCCAAAGTGCTGTAAAACCCCGTAGACTTGTAGAAACTCCCGTATGTGGGCAAACAACAGTAACATCTCTGCAACGGCTGGTGGGCGTCTTGCTAGCATTGGGGAACGATGTTTATGGTGTGTTTCAGTATGTCAGTCACGTCATCGGTCAATTAAAGAGGAATTAACCCCAGACATACTTCTGTCAAATAATGACCTCAAAAATTCCCAAAAATACTAACTGAACGTCTCCCAATTAACCCAATTTGATATGACCACTGAACTAATTTCTAACTTCAACTTGTGAAGGAACTCCAAAAGATTGCTAAATCATAAGTCATTATCTTAACCCGACAAAGAAAACATTAAATTTTCCAATTCAACACTCCAAATTCATACACTAGCACACACATCACCCAGAACTCAGACTCACAGAAACTCCACGGACTTCTGTCATCACACTTCAAACTCACAAATTCTCACAAAAAAAAGTCCCGAAAAAAAAAACACGTAATAAGCCTAGCCCCGAAATTATCACTGAATAATGTTCTCAGAAGCTCTGATATTTCAACAACCCACAAAATCAGTAAAAACTCGCCAATGTCTAACAGCAAAAACCCTTTTACTGCTTATATGATTAACCTTAATGAGACGTAATGTCAAACACCCTTCTATGTAATTCACAAACCCCAACAAATCATATCTCCCGTCCAAATAGAAATGCTATTTAAAGCTCAAGCCCAATTACATCTCTCGTAGGAAAAGGAAAAAAAGAAAAAAAAAAGATAATGACAATAACAATAAGTGAACTTTCCCCATTACAAAGCACATAATATACATATAATATACATAACCCGGCGTTTTCCCCCATAAATGCGATATGTATCGTCACAGAATTTTGCCATCGCAACTTTTCATCTATCGGACACGGCCGGAAACAATCCCCTTACGTAGATACATCTCCGTGAAATGCCAAAATCAGCATCTCTCAGAATAGTGCAAAACTCTGAGTAATCGACACTAGAGGAAAAGAGTCAGCAACCGGACTCGTCACACTATTATCAGCAAAAATCCACCTGCAGACACGTCAGGTGCTCGAACTGCAGTATAGAAAAGTCTAGTCAGACTTGCAACTTCAGAAACCCATGATTCTCAAAAAAATGTTCTATACTGACACCACATAGGCAAATTTCACAAAATTATCTCCAGGATATGACTAAGGTGCTCAAAAATTGTCTCAGAGACATAACTCTCACATGATACTGCCCAATTATATAAAAGAAATTATCACCTATCCAGGATAAAAACTACGGTAATCTCGCAATTCCATAATTACGTGCCACCAAGAAATAACCCACTGGTGAATATAAAAAATGCAACATCTCCATAGAACCACAATGCAGTAATGCCACTCACCTCCAATTAGTCACGAAACCAAAAAGAACCACAGAACCTCTCTCTTGGCTCGTAAAACCCCAGAAATTCAACACCAAAAATCATAACCACAAAAAAAGTCGCCCCTAAAGATTAATGCCACCCACATATATCCACATGTTAATAATAATACCACTCCGGTGATAAAAATATTTCTCTCCATTTAATTAATAACCCCACATCACCATATTCCCTCTATTTCACCAATAATCACATGTGGATTAAAACAAGTCTCCAAAAAAGATTATTACACTCCAAGCAGGATAATCAAAAACTGGAAATCCATCTCCAAAAAAAAAAAATGCACTCAAAGCATCTAGCTAATACACTAAAAAATATTACCCATATCTCCTCATAAAGGTTTCTCTTTGCAACAAAAATGGCTGCAAAAATAATTGAACTAAACATAGTTCTCACCAACATAGGCCTAAACTGTAAAATATCTCCCAAAAAATAAAAATTATCAAATGGCCAAAATATTATATCTCCAATTATATCTCCACTTTATATCCAATTCTCCAGTAAAATAAGCCCAAGAAGCCTCTCCAAGGAGCTCAAAGTTACACTCTCTGTTTAGCATAACAGCTGAGAAAGGGCAAAAAACTCTGCAAATAAAATTGCCCAGGAAATCCTAGAAAAAATCATCAATGTGCAATAACTCATTATAACAAAACTCCAAATTCAAAGTGTATAAGCAAAGACTACCCCACATATACTACGGCATAGGCCACTAGAAACTTAACCAAGTTTCCTATCTCTGGCAAAGTTGAAACAAACACAATTGTGCAAGAGACCAACAATTTCCGGAACACAAATATCCAGGAAAAAAAGATGTAGTGCCATTATGTAGACATTTCTATTTTCAGGTCTTGATACTTATCCATTTTTTCCCTCTCTTTCTCTTCAACTCTAGTGTCCCATGGTATTGCGACATCAATAAGTAATACTTTCTTCTTGACTTTGTCAATCAAAGTCACGTCTGGTCTATTTGCACGTATCACCCTATCTGTTCTGATACCATAGTCCCAGAAGATCTTTGCCTAATCGTTTTCTATCACTCTCTCAGGTTGGTGCTCGTACCACTTATTACTGCAAGGTAGCTGACGTTTCTTGCACAGGCTCCAGTGGAGGGCTTTTGCCACTGAATCATACCTCTTTTTGTACTGGTTCTGTGCAAGTCGTCTATCGTTCTTTGAACATATCTGGCGGTTCTTAGGGCTGATCTTGTGCCGCTGTTATCATTCCTTCAGTTCCTTCTTTAGCTCTCCCCTCTGTAGCCATTGCCCATGGTGTCATCGCCTTGGCTAGTTCTTTAGTCTGTCTCATGATATTGTCCGTGGCAATTGGAGGTTTATGTTTGCCACAAACCTCCTTGGTTCTGTTATGTTCATATCTCTCTGTCTGTATATTTCTGGGTCTTCGTCTACTTTTTATTAGTCCTTCTTCTCATGCACTCTTTAGCCACTCGTCCTCACTGGTTTTCAGATATTGCCCCAGTGCTCTGTTTTCGATGTTGCGCAGTCCCTCTATGCTTAGTAGTCCTCTCCCTCCTTCCTTTCGTGTTATGTATAGTCTGTCCGTATTTGCTCTTGGGTGTAGTGCTTTGTGTATTGTCATTTGTTTCTTGGTTTTCTGATCTATGCTGCAGAGTTCTGCCCTCGTCCATTCGACTATTCCTGCGCTGTATCTGATTACTGGCACTGCCCATGTGTTTATGGCTTTTATCATATTTCCGGCGTTGAGTTTTGACTTGAGTATCGCATTGAGACTCTACATATATTCTTTCCTGATCGTGTGTCCTTCATCTCTTGGTGTTTTATTCATTATTATTATTATTATATTATTACATTATTTTTTTTTTTTTTTTTTTGCTCTATCACAGTCCTCCAATTCGACTGGGTGGTATTTATAGTGTGGGGTTCCGGGTTGCATCCTGCCTCCTTAGGAGTCCATCACTTTTCTTACTATGTTTGCCGTTTCTAGGATCACACTCTTCTGCATGAGGCCCGGAGCTACTTCAGCCTCTAGTTATCTAGATTCCTTTTCAGGGATCTTGGGATCGTGCCTAGTGCTCCTATGATTATTGGTACGATTTCCACTGGCATATCCCATATCCTTCTTATTTCTATTTTCAGATCTTGATACTTATCCATTTTTTCCCTCTCTTTCTCTTCAACTCTGGTGTCCCATGGTATTGCGACATCAATGAGTGATACTTTCTTTTTGACTTTGTCAATCAACGTCACGTCTGGTCTGTTTGCACGTATCACCCTATCCGTTCTGATACCATAGTCCCAGAAGATCTTTGCCTAATCGTTTTCTATCACTCCCTCAGGTTGGTGCTCGTACCACTTATTACTGCAGGGTAGCTGATGTTTCTTGCACAGGCTCCAGTGGAGGGCTTTTGCCACTGAATCATGCCTCTTTTTGTACTGGTTCTGTGCAATTGCCGGGCATTCGCTTGCTATGTGTTTTATGGTTTCATATTTCGTATTGCACTTCCTACATATGGCAGAGATGTTATTTCCGTCTATCGTTCTTTGAACATATCTGGTTCTTAGGGCCGCTGTTATTATTCCTTCAGTTTCCTTCTTTAGCTCTCCCCTCTGTAGCCATTGCCATGTGTCATCGCTGGCTAGTTCTTTAGTTTGTCTCGTGTATTGTCCGTGCATTGGTTTGTTGTGCCAGTCCTCTGTTCTGTCTGTCATTCTCCTGTCTCTGTATATTTCTGGGTCTTCGTCTACTTTTATTAGTCCTTCTTCCCATACACTCTTGAGCCACTCGTCTTCACTGGTTTTCAGAGATTGCCCCAGTACTCTGTTCTCGATGTTGACGCAGTCCTCTATACTTAGTAGTCCTCTCCCTCCTTCCTTTCGTGTTATGTATAGTCTGTCCGTATTTGCTCTTGGGTGTAGTGCTTTGTGAATTGTCATATGTTTCCTGGTTTTCTGATCTATGCTGCAGAGTTCTGCCTTCGTACATTCGACTATTCCTGCGCTGTATCTGATTACTGCACTGCCCATGTTTATGGCTTTTATCATATTTCCGGCGTTGAGTTTTGACTTGAGTATCGCCTTGAGTCTCTGCATATATTCTTTCCTGATCGTGTCCTTCATCTCTTGGTGTTTTATATCCCCTCCTTCCATTATTCCCAGGTATTTGTATCCTGTCTCATCTATGTGTTTGATGTTGCTCCCATCTGGTAGCTTTATCCCTTCAGTTCTCGTTACTTTGCCTTTTTTGTTTTGTATGTTGACTAAGGCGCATTTTCTATTCCAACTCCCTCCTGATGTCCCCAGATACAATCCTTAGTCTGGATTAGGGTATCTATTTCCTTGATGCTCTTACCATACAGCTTGATGTCGTCCATGAACATCAGATGGTTGATTCTGTTGCCTCTTTTCTTGAGTTGGTACCCGGCATCCATCTTCTGTAGTACTTTTGTTATGGGAATCATGGCTACTACGAAGAGTAGTGGGGACAGTGAGTCGCCCTGGAAGATCACTCTCCTGATATTAACCTCTGCTAGTCTTATTCCAGAGCTTGTAAGTATTGTATTCCAGTTGCGCATTGTATTTTTGAGGAAGCTGATGGTGTTTTCCTCTGCCACATATATTTTCAGGCATTCTATTAGCCATGTGTGTGGTTTTATTATTATTATTATTATTATTATTATTATTATTATTATTATTATTATTATTATCATTATTATTATTAAAAAATCCTCATAGTAGCACGAGTCTTCAAATGGAGAAACAAATCCACAATTATATAAATGTAAATATATTTCAGTTTAAAAACAGCAAAGATAGCTTTCGGGAATCTGTACGGTTCCCCTTATCAATCTGACAAGTTGATATAACTTTACAGCGAAGTAAACAAAACAGGAGTTAAAAATTAAGTGACTTGTTATTAACAATGGAACCGGTTAGTCAGTTACAGTCTTAAGCTCGATCACCGCATAAATTGGGAAGATTCTAAAGTAATTTTCAGAAGTAAAGATGTTGGTATAAGAAGGCTAGTGGAGGGTGCGGCGATAGACAATGGTTTTTCCTTGGAAGGCAATAAATCTTTCACACAGGAAGATAAATTCACCAATAACCTTATTTCCAAGAAATATATTAAATAAAGGCTTTAAGAATAAAGAACATTATGAGAGTGTTGTCTCTTTAGCCACAAATCTGATGCTGCGGTTGCCTCTCTTTCTCCCCTTCAGGTAACTCGGCTACTTCCAGTAACCGATGCTGCCGGTGCCTATGCTGTTGAAGAGGACCATCAGAACGACCGCATTGGGCAAGGACTAATTCGACGTTCCAGACGACTGGCGGGGCTTTCATCAGAAAACGACGGCATTGCCTGATTTATACTTGACGACCGGTCCCATTGTTTAATAACAAGTCACTTAATTTTTAACTCCTGTTTTGTTTACATCGCTGTAAAGTTATTATCAACGTGTCAGATTGATAAAGGGGAACCGTACAGATTCCAACCCGAAAGCTATCTTTGCTGTTTTTTATAAACGGAAATATATGTACATTTACATAATTGTAGATTTGTTTCTCTATTATTATTAATATTATTATTATTATTATTATTATTATTATTATTATTATTATTATTAAAACAAGAGAGAGAGAGAGAGAGACACAGAGAGAGAGAGAGAGAGAGAGAGAGAGAGACGAGAGAGAGAGAGAGAGAGAGAGAGAGAGAGAGAGATAATATTAAGTTTATTTTCGATAATTGTACTCTCTGGCTAGCTAGACACTTATTTCTCATTATTATTATTATTATTATTATTATTATTATTATTATTATTATTATTTATTATTATTGAATATAATGGCAGAATTTACAGAATGTATTTTGTACAGAATTCTCTGTGCCAGAGAAGCAAGCCGTTACGAGAATTGAGACCAATTTTGTACAAAATAAATCCTGTAAATTCTGCCATCATATAATAATAATAATAATAATAATAATAATAATAATAATAATAATAATAATAATAATAATAATAATAATAATGTACTTAGGAAGCAGACCCTCTCTCAAGCATACTTTATTAAAAGTAATGGCTACTTCAGCAGCGTTACACTTGTAGAGATTCTTCTCTCAAGAATCGGAGGACGCACGACCTTATTATGAAAAATAACCCCTCTCCACAGGTACGAGAACCCCTGAAGCAGACGCATGTAGTGTACCAGTATACATGCCCAGTCCCGCGAAGCGCGGCGCCTACGTAAGTATAGACTACCATGCGACTGTCGAAGAGACTCTCGTGCCACGTCCAAGAGGGGGCTACCAAGAATCACGCACGCACCAAACATCAGAATGCCATCTCCCGGGATGTCATCATACAGAACACGAAAATCATCGGGAAGGCCCCTGATGCCCGTCGGTTGCGCCTGCTGGAGGCGCTCCTCATCCAGCAAATAAAACCTACACTGAATACGACGCAGGAAGAATTTCTCCTCCCTACGAGTATGAGAAGACCTGCCACCAACAATGACACCACCGATCACGACAACTCCACGGAAGACAACGCCCCCGAACGAGGTACTCCTGCAGCCGATGGAAATCAAATTAGCCGTGACGTCCCACAGCGTAGCGCAACACCCATCAACGTTACAGTGCCGCTCAGGAGGTCCAGGCGTCTGCAGGATCTTTGCGTCAACGCAACCATCGGCTCGAAGAAAGTGGCTTGAGATCTGGCTCAGGCAGCCAATGAAAACGAAGACTCACCGCCATCAGCCAATAGGAGACAACCACAGATATAAGGAGGAAGGACACCGCACCAAGATCAGTCCACCTTCAGCTTCCCAGCCTGAGGATGTCTGGCAGCTCCAGACGAAAGCTCGCTTTGAGAAAAAGAGAGAGAGAGAGAGAGAGAGAGAGAGAGAGAGAGAGAGAGAGAGAGAGAGAGAGAGAGAGAGAAAATCGTTAATGACTTTGATGACTATGGTATCATAGTTTATCTGTAAAATTCAAATATATACACCTATTTTGACCCTGTATTTGACCATGACCTCTAATAACGCCTCTACTAGCCTGTTTAAGTAGCACCGAAAAAGCCGCTATTCGCAGAATAGAGAAGAATCTCTACAAGTGGAACGGCTGCTTTTAATAAAGTATGCTTGAGAGAGGGTCTG
>NC_061097.1:32040278-32055278 GCF_015104395.2 Macrobrachium nipponense
TGTCGGGTAAAATTGGTAAGTCTGTGTTGGCAGATTAATGCGTCCTTATGCCAGCATTGCTTTCAGATAAACTGGTGTGTTTGTGTTGTCAAATTAACGAGTTTTCAAGGCAACACTGTTGGCAGATAAAATTGGTTAATCTGTCTTGGTAGATTAGTGAGGGCTGCAATTTGGTATGCTTGATGATTGGAGGGTGGATGATCAACATACCAATTTGCAGCCCTCTAGCCTCTATAGTTTCTAAGATCTGAGAGCGGACAGGAAGAGTGCAGACGGACAGACAAACCGGTACAATAGTTTTCTTTAACAGAAAACTATAAGAAATAAAGTTGTAAAGTTTAAGTAATTTAGTAGAAATGAAGTTGGTTTATAATCACTTAGAAATGAAAGAATGAAAATTAAAGTTATGTCAAATTTAAAATAATAAAATTTAAAAGTAAGAATAAAATGACAAAAATACTTGTTGATTCATTTCTGTTGAATGGTCTGACGCAAACTACGGTCATGATGACAGGCCGACGATCAAACACTGTGAATGAGAGAAAAAAAGGAATGAATAAAAGCACCAATCAAATGCTATTCATAGAAGGTGAAAACAACCGAAAACAAATGAACAAAATAAAAAAAAATATAAAAAAAAAGACAGGTAAAGAAACAGCAATTAAAATCATCGAAAAATTTCGAATTAAAAAAAACTTTTATTTTTCTGAAGGAAACAAATAGGAGAGAGTATTGCTTCCCACATCCCCAACCTACCCTCCCCTCCCCACCCCTAATCCCCCCCTCTCTTCTCTCTCTCTCTCTCTCTCTCTCTCTCTCTCTCTCACCGGTGGCTGTCCTTCCTGTGACCTTACGGAGAGCAGAAGGCAACGTGGGACAAGCAGGATCATAAAGGAGAACTGTGGAGAGAGAGAGAGAGAGAGAGAGAGAGAGAGACTTGTGGTCGATGGATTAAAGCCTAATTGCATTAGGAAGCGAAATGAATTAATTTGAAGAACACTGTTGATTGGTCACACATCTGAGAAGGGAAGATAGATTGAATTACGTACCTCTCTCTCTCTCTCTCTCTCTCTCTCTCTCAAATCAAGGTAGGAAGCACTACTTTCAACAGCAGTCAATGCTAAAATCCTCGTGTTTACATCTTGATAGTACAACCCCATGATTCTCTCTCTCTCTCTCTCCTCTCTCTCTCTCTCTCTCTCTCTATATATATATATATATAATATATACTATATATATATTTATACAAAATCAAACAAGGAGAAAGCGCTACCTTCAACAGCAGTCAATGCTAAAATCCTCGTGTTTACATCTTGAATAGTACAACCCCATGATTCTCTCTCTCTCTCTCTCTCTCTCTCTCTCTCTATCTCTCTATATATATTCATCATATATAATATATATATATATATATATATATATATATCTATATATTATTTCTCAAATCAAGGGAGAAAGCGCTCTTCAACAGCTCTGCTCTCGTGTTTACATCTTAATGTGCAACCCCATGTTTTCTCTCCTCTCTCTCTCCTATCTCTCTCTCCTCTTCCGCTCTCTCTCTCTCTCTATCTCCTGTATCCTGTATCCTTCCTTCTGTAACTCGGAAGTATCCTACTGCCTCATTTAGGTTGCTTCTCGTAGGATTCCCATCCTATAACTCGGAGCCAGGCAGGGATTACGATGCCACATCAAAGGGTAGGATTTGGGGGTTGTATTGTAATGATGCAAACAGTTGCATTTCAGCCTTGACTCTCAAGCGAGAGATTGAGCAAAACAAGAGAGAGAGAGAGAGAGAGAGAGAGAGAGAGAGAGAGAAAGCCAGACAAAAATGGTGAGAGATAAAAAGAGAGAAAGAGAGACGGCGCAGGCAAGGGAAAACAAGAAATGTTGACATAACATTTTAGCATCATGGCGGTGAGTCTGTGAGCCTTGTATTTGAAAACCATTTGAATACCGGAGAAAGAGGTGTGTTTGAGAGAGAGAGAGAGAGAGAGATAAAGAGAGAGAAAGAGAGAGAGAGATAGAGGGATAGAGGTAGGAAGCTGCTACCTGCACCCAAGCGTCATTGATTATCGATGCAAAATGAGTCAAATGAGTTTACCAACACAAACACTCCTCTCTGTCTCTCTCACACACACGCAAGAGCGAGAGAGAGAGAGGGAGAGAGAAAGAGATAGATGAAGTCTTTTGTACTTTGAATGTTGTCTAAAACAAATGTCTATTTTATTACAAGATTGAAATCATTTTAAAAGAAATAACAAAAAAGCAGGTAAAGCAGAAAGAGAGAAGAGAAAGAAGAGAGAGAGAGAGAGAGAGAGAGAGAGAGAGGAAGTCTATCCTACTTGTGTGATAATCTACAAAAAGCTTTTTCATTAAGAGACTGAAATTATTTTAAAACCGCATAACAGTAAAAGGAGAGGAGAGAGAGAGAGAGAGAGAGAGAGAGAGAGAGAGAGAGCTTTTTTTATGACTGACGGCTTATTATAGTCCTGTTTGATGTCTGCTCGTGAGCGTTGAGAGAGAGAGAGAGAGAGAGAGAGAGAGAGAGAGAGAGAGAGAGAGAGAGGTGGGAGAGTACTTCCATTCTGATTGTCTTGGCTGACGGTGTCAAGTTGATATTATTATGTCCTCGACTGAGTCAGTCGTTTGTTCGTTTGTTTACAAGTTTTCCTAAGGAGGCTGCTGGTGGATTTTGGCTTAATCTGATGTGGTGGGGCTTTTGCGGGGTGGGCTGGGGACCACAGGACCCAATGGGTGCGATTTTGAGGGTACTCTACAACTACATTAATCAATGTTTTTGCCCGTAAACTATATTATCAAAAAACTTATTAATGGTTTATAAATAGTGTATATATATATATATATATATATATATATATATTATTATATAAGATATATAATATATATATATATATATTGATATTCACATGTAACTATATTATTATTATTATTATTATTATTATTATTATTATTATTTATTATTATTAATTTTTCTTTCACTTATTTCCTCTCTGTTCATTACTATTGAATATTAATAATAATAATAATAATAATAATAATAATAATAATAATAATAATAATAATAAGTTCATTACTCATTCATTCCCAAGTGAACGCACCCAGTCCTCAAACCCAAAACATATCCCAGTGAAATTCACCCCAACCCCCTCCCCCCCCTCCCATCACTCCCAAATTACTCTTAGTCCCCTTCCCCCTCGTGACTAAAGTTGTGTAATTCGAACCTTACCTGGTAACAAGAGATGTGGGGTTTGAGGGGGGGGGGGGGTAATGGAGTTATTAAGGGGTTGGGGTGGGTGGTGGGAGGGTAGTAGGCTTAGTCCTGCTTTCCCCCGTCTGCTGCTTAGGCCTAAAAGCGGGTGAATATTCAGCAGGAGTTTCTAAGGCTTTGGGTAACGCCTGGCTTATGAGAGTTCAGAAGAGATTTACGTGTGTTTGTGATGTAGGTAATAATGCTACGTATATTAACTGCGTGTTTGTCTCAAAGGGCGTTTATACGCGTTAGCGTGTGTTTGTGTATGCGTGGTTGTGCTTGTATATGTGTGTATGAATGAATAGATGAATTTTTGCTTGTATATGTCAACATTGCGATAAATCATTGACTGTTTATTTTGAAGGCTGGTATACTGGAAATAAAAATTAATGACATTTAAATAAATTGTTTGTTATGAAGGGTTATGTTGTGTGCGTATGTGAATAGATGAATTTCTGTGCATATATAATCTATATGCATATATTATAGATATCTAATAAAAGGAGCCCATAAAAACACCAAAATGTAGAGAGAAAAGTACTTTTTATGGGCTCCTTTTATTAGATGGAATTCTGTTGTTACAGACAACTTTTTTACCAGTCTATATATATATTATAATATATATATATATATATAATATCTATATATATATATATATTATTATATATATATATATATATATGTTTATATGATTATATATAATATATATATATTATATATAATATATTATGTGTAATAGATATAAATATTATATATTATATTAATATATATATATAGATATATAATTATAATATTATATGTTTTATATAATAATATATATTAATAAATATAATAATATATATATATATAATATATTTATATGTTTATATATATATATATATATATATATATAATTACATATATTAAATTAATATTAATACTTATATATATTATATATGTAGATATATATGTGTTTATATATATATTAAATAATTATTTAATACTATATTATGATAATATATTTATATATATCATTAATGTTTATATTTTATACTATATAATATATATATATATTTACTTATTATTATAATATATAATATATATATAGTATATATAAATATAAAATATATATAATATATATGTTTTTATATAATAATATTATTATATATTATATACTTTATATTACTATATATATATATATATATATTTATATATTATAAACATAATATATTATATATATTATATATATACTATACTTATATTTATATATATATATATATTATAATATATATGTTAAATACTTAATAATATATATTATGTTTATAAATATTAATATAATATTATATAATTATATATTTTTACCCTAATTTATAATTAAATAATAATAGATATTTTATATATATTATAATATATATATTATAATATATATATATATTACACTTTTGTATTACGTCATCTCTCTGTGTTTATATTGAAGGTTCGTGTACAGAAATAAAAAATTAATTAGGTTTAAATACAGTGTGTATTTGTGTATGTGTGTTTGTATGTGTGTATGAATAGATGAATTTTTGTGTATATGCGTTTGTACCACGTCATCTATGTGTTTATTTGGAAGGTTGGTAAACTGAAATAAAAAATTCATTACGTTTAAATACAGTGTTTGTATATGAATGTTTGTGTTTGTTTTGTGTGTGAATAGATTAATTTTTGTGTATATCAGTTTGTCTTACCTCATATCTGTGTGTTTATTATGAAGGCTGGTGAAACGTATTAAACAGGAATTGTGTTTGCATACAGCCTGTGTTTATGTTTATATCTATGTATATATAAATACATGAATTCAATAGTATATACGTTTACATTACGTCACCACTGATTGCGTGTTTATCTCGAAGGTTGGTATTGTTATGTATTGAATATGAATTACGTTTAAATACGTTACCGCGTATGAATACATGAATTTTTGTATATATGGTTTTAAATGACGCCATCATTGATAAATGATATAAAACTATATTAAATATTCACACACACGAAAGCAAAATAACTTTATACGTATTTAAAAATACATTCGCTCGCAGATTTCTGTATTAATTGTACATAAAACACTTATATATTTCCATAATGTCTTCTAATTTAAGTAACAGCTAAAAGAAGAATTCTCTCTCTCTCTCTCTCTCTCTCTCTCTCTCTCTCTCTCTCTCTCTCTCTCCCTTGGGTCTTAATGGCTCGTTGAACGGCTTGCCAGACACGCCCATGCGTCAGAGGAAAGATTCACGTCGCCTGTTTTTGTCCGGGGGGCGTAGGCATGGTCGGTATGAAGTATGGGCGTGGTTGTACGATGTTTAGGAGTGGGTTGGAGAGTGTCTAAGTTTGGGCGTGGGTGACTGGACGAAGTGTGCCTGGTTATTGCGTAAAGTATGGGCGTAGTTGGATCACGAGCGGGCGTGCTTGTGTTTAGTTGGCTTTTTGGGGGGTTTACTTGTTTCTGGGCGTGGCATTGCGGGGAATCGTGATTACTGATTGAGATGTGGGCGTGGGCGGGGCAAGTGCCTTGCGTGGGCGTAGAACCCAAATACATGGTTGAACTAAAGAGGACCAATCAAGGTTATCTGTCACCTGTTTGTGCTTTGCTATTTATGGAACGCTCTCTCTCTCTCTCTCTCTCTCTCTCTCTCTCTCCTTCTTACATAGATAATCTCTATTTTACACATGTTCTGATGCAACCTCTCTCTCTCTCTCTCTCTCTCTCTCTCTCTCTCTCTCTCTCTCTCTCTCCTTCTTACAAAGATAATCTCTAGTTTACACATGTTCTGATACAACTCTCTCTCTCTCTCTCTCTCTCTCTCTCTCTCTCTCTCTCTCTCTCCTTCTTACATAGATAATCTCTATTTTACACATGTTCTGATGCAACCTCTCTCTCTCTCTCTCTCTCTCTCTCTCTCTCTCTCTCTCTCTCTCTCTTCCTTCTTACAAAGATAATCTCTAGTTTACACATGTTCTGATACAACCTCTCTCTCTCTCTCTCTCTCTCTCTCTCTCTCTCTCTCTCTCTCTCCACTTAGCAACCCCTATAAAATTAATGTCAGCCACCCTTTGTTTTATTTATAAAAGATCTATCAGTCCCACCAAACCACTTAAGTATCAATAAAAACCTGTTTTAAATAAAAGAAAAATAAAAGAAAAAAACTATAGGCACCGAGACTTTAAGCAAAAGCATTATAAACAACAGGAATAACCAGATATATATAAAACAATACATAAACAAAAAAGGAGAGAAACAATACCAGAATTCGTGAGCAAGTTCGCCTGAGAAACCCTCGTCTCGTATCCCAGTATATATATCTTTCCCAAGGTATCGTGTGGCCTCCTCGCTGAGAAGGTGTGGGAATATGTTCGCTTATTTGTTGTTGTGGGACGGGTCGGGTGGGAGGGTTCAGAAGGGCTACTTGGGACGGGTTTCAAACGTGAATACTGGCAGGTATCATGGGCCTCTGTGGGAAAAGGTGGTGTTGTATCTCTCTCTCTCTCTCTCTCTCTCTCTCTCTCTCTCTCTCTCTCTCAGGAAGAAGGGGTGTAGGGAATGCGTTTGCATCTTGAGAGATAATTGAAGAAGGACATAAGTAGTCTCTCTCTCTCTCTCTCTCTCTCAGTAAGACGAACTTCAAGACATTGGCTTTATTCCATGAAGGTTCTGAAAAGGTTTCTCTCTCTCTCTCTCTCTCTCTCTCTCTCTCTCTCTCTCTGTATATATATTTATGCTCCTCTGTATGTGTATATGTATATATGTACATCTTTATATATATTAATGAGTATATGATTTATAATATGTACACACACAAACATATATATATATATATATTATATATATATATATATATATATATATACTATACATTACATACATACATACATACTATACATACCCAGACAAATTAATTCAAAAGAGAAAGTTCCAACCCTCGGGATTAGAGTGAGAGAGAGAGAGAGAGAGAGAGAGAGTAGAGAGAGAGAGAGAGAGAGTGAGAGAGATAGATAGAGAGAGAGAGGAGAGAGAGAGAGATATAGAGAGAGAGAGAGAGAGAGAGAGAGAGAGAGAAACCCATTTGCCAAAATTAATAATATGCTAAACCCCATAATTCAAACCTTTTGATTCGAGGTGGGGAATGTCTCCTACATATATATAAAAATATATTATATATATATTCATATTCCCGTCAATATTTAATAATAATCTGAGGACACTTTCCACCCTCCACAGATTAATTCCCAGTAATATTCCACCGTCAGAAAGTCGAAAATCGTATATTAGGGAGACGAGGTACGGAATTCGTAAGGAACTTTTTTTCTATTTTGCAGACCTATATTCATTTCCCCACCCTGTTCTTCTTGATGGACGAACGAATTGTAATGTTTCCTGATTCTCATTTCGTCCTGTGATGTTGGGGGGGGTGACTGGGGCGGGGGAGTAGTACCTGGGTGTGCTATTGAAATAATGCGGTGGTGGAGTTTTATTTTTTATCATTATTACCCCCCCCCCCTTTTTATTAACTCACAAATCATAAACCCTTACATGTCGTCAATGGTGCCCTCTGTCTGCAACTATGTCGTTAGGCTATTAAGATCTCGTAAGTATAAAAATATACTATTTATCACCCAATGTAGTTGAATATAAAATAGAACAAAATGATTAACAAGTCATAATGACAGAAAACCCAAATCTGCCCATGAAGAAACCAGTAAGTTAACATTCTACCCTCCTGACTAAGAATTCACTCCCAGACCCAAAAGGTCAATAAGTTCATTTAACATAGTCAGGTTAGAGAATCCCGCCTCTAAATTAGCCATGGAATAGGACCCATCTTAACGATGGGGCTTTCTCTCCCGACACTCGGCGTGTACCACCTTGACCTCTTAGTGTTCACCGCAAAGAATGTGACTTTCGCAAGTGCCTTGGACTATTAGCCTTGTAACATCCGTACAAACGAATGTACATGCTACACGGCAGGGTGAGCGATCTCTCGGTTAAACTGCTTGCGTATTCATATTCCTTCGTTCAAGTAAGCTGCCCCTACAGCTCCGCTTTTCTCCAAGCAAGGCATGATATGTGATTTCACTCAATATCACACACTTGTAAGATATATATATATATATATATATATATGATATATATATATATATATATATATATATATATATATATACATATTTCTGGTGAAATAAGATTACAAAACTTAATCAATGTACGTGGTTTATAATAAAAAAAAATTACTCTCTTTATATAACAATATTCATGACAAGCTGTGCTCATAAGGACTACAGTATATATATATATATATAGACAGGATCAGTTGCATTACAAATGAAATCATTTGCCAGAGTTTATAACGAAATCGAATAAAGTATACGTCAGTGTTTTTTTTACGAGGCAAATTAACTTTACGAATTACAGAAAACTGATTACATGACATTTTGAACTTATATGATAGTTTTTAAATTTTCCTGTAGGTTTGTTCCACAGGAATATGGTTTTTATCTTCTGAATAATAATAATAATAATAATAATAATAATAATAATAATAATAATAATAATAATAAAATAATAATAATAATAATAATAATAATATCTTTATTTCAGCTCAGGGCCATATACAGATAGACCAGGTTATACCCAAAAAGTTGCTGATAATAATAATAATAATGATAATAATACATACATACATACATACATACATACATACATACGTACGTACGTACACACATACACGCACTTATTTACAGCTAGAAACCACAGGCAGCTACAGTATTCAAGTACAGTTCTCTGTAACCGCAGTATATCTCGTATAACGCGAAATATAACGCAAATATAACGCTAAAACTGAATCAGTATATCCAGTGACGTCACTAGAACGTTAAACTGAAGTGTTCGATATAGAGGAAGGACCGTCTATCTAAAATAAAAAAATAAAAAAAATTATACTGAATAATTTTCAATAAATGATTATCTGTGGAGCGAAGAATGACCGCAGATAGCGGGTGGAAAAAATATTTTTTTTTTCCTCTCAAATATTAATTCGTAAATGAATATATATGCATGAATTTATATTTTAATTTAAATACTGAGTTATAGGGCTGAGGGTCTCAGTTACGAAAGTTGGGCAACAAAATCCGTAGAAGGCAGAATCGGAATTTGTCTTTGGAATTGATTTGGGTCTTAAGTTTAGAGAATTTTTTTTAATTGATCACTGGATTGTTATGTCTGCTTTTTTGGAGGACACAAATCTCCGCCAAGGCTTAGCAGTTCAGGAACCTCCCATTCTCTCTCCATTCCCCCCTTTTCCCCCGGCTCCCCCCATGGCTTTTCCCCCCACACCCCGCCCCCCTTTACCACCCCCCCCCATCCCCCACCCCCAAACCCCGCACAAAGTTTTGAGATTTTTTTTTATAAGAAAATTGATCACGGGATTTTTATGTCTGCTTTTCTGGAATAAGCAAATCTCCGCCAAGGCTTAGCAGTTCACATATTTCCCATTCTCTCTCCATGGCGCCTCAGCTATCCCCCCCAAAAAGGGTCCATTCTCCCCCAAAATTTTTATTTTTTTTTTTTTTTTAAGAAATTGATCTGGGATGTTTATGTCTGCTTTTTTGGAAACACAAATCTCCCGCCAAGGCTTAGCAGTTCATATATTTCCCATTCTCTCTCCATGGCCGCTCCGCTTTCCCAAAGAATAGGTCCATTCCCCCCCCCCCCCCCCCCCCCCCCCCCCAACCCCCAAAGTTTTGAGAATTGTTTTGTAAGAAATTGATCATGGGATTGTTATATCTGCTTTTTTGGAAACCGCAAATCTCCGCCAAGGCTTAGGTGTTCACGAATCTCCCATTTTCTCTCTATGGCGCCCACGCTTTCCTAAAAATAGGTCCAAACTAAATATTTATATTCGTCTCTCCCTCAATCTTGTCTCTTTCTTAGTAAGATTTGCGAAAAAAAATGCATACGAGTTTTAATGCGTAATTCTTTTGTCAAACTGACAAAAATAAAGAAAATAATTCTAACAAAATCATAATCGTAAAGTGGAAGGTAATTACAAGAAGGTTGCTTAATGTAACTGACTATCAATAACTTCATTATTCTGTTATATAATTAACTTTCGATTCTGGTGTAAAATCGTCACTTATGGCTGTAATTATTCTGTTTTTGTATCAAAATATTACAGAAAATAGTCACTGATACATATTATAGAATAGAAAGCAATATCCAAGACTGTTACTTAAAATAGATATTCTGTCATTACGTAATTTAGTCAAAAAAATAATATTTTGTTATGGCTGTAATTTTTCTGTATTTGTATCAAAATATTACAGAAAATTTTCATTAATTAATACATATTACAGAATACAGAGCAATTTGCAAGACTGTACTTAACATATATATTCTGTCATAACGTAATTTAGTGAAAGCAATATTTTGATTTTGATGTGATCAACTTTTCCTTCATTTGTTTCTGTATTTGTATCAAAGTATAACAGAGATGTTTTCCCAAATACATATTACAGGACATAGATCCATCTTTAGGAGTGTGTGTACTTTAGTTAGATAATTGGATGTTCGAAAGTAACTTAGTAAGTACAGTTATTAATATTAATACATCGAAATGACGAAATACTAAAGTACTGATCATGTAATGAAGAATATCTTCCGAATATGAAGACTTTTAATTCGGAGCTATTCGTCCGTATCATTTCATAACTGTAAAAACTTTACGTTGCAGATTACAAGATAAAAATGACAATTTCCAATAAATGAAAAAAAAATTATATTGAAACCGAGCTGAAATAGGACCTTACAAAATGAAAACGAAATAGGTGAATCTGGTTATAAAAAAGATCGCGAGCTGAAAATATCTAGACTTGGGACGCCAGACTTAAATATTAAAACCTCTATGAATATATATATCAACGATATTGGAAAGATGAGAATAATTATAATGACACATCTGGACATATCAGATCTCCCAAAATGAATTATGTTGCAGTGATTTTGTCCCCAAATTGATGCTTGAGAGATTTTTTGATGAAATTGAAGCTCTGGGGAATATGGTATCCTTTGATGAGGTAATGGTAGAAAGTATTTTGGATTAAATGATAAATTATTTATCATTAGTCAGGATTAAACTGATAAATTATATATCATCAGTACGAATTAAAGGAGACGCAATTGAAATATGAATTATTTCTCTCTCTCGCTCTCTCTCAGTTTAAAGGGCGGTAAATTATCAGAATTTTCTATAGTTAGGTCTCTCTCTCTCTCTCTCTCTCTCTCTCTCTCTCTCTCTCTCAGTTTAAAGGGTAGGAATTTATAAGAATACTTTGTAGTTAGGTCCTCTCTCTCTCTCTCTCTCTCTCTCTCTCTCTCTCTCTATCCTATCAGTTTAAGGGATAGGAATTTATAAGAATGCTTTGTAGTTAGGTCCTCTCTCTCTCTCTCTCATCTTCTCTCTCTCTCCTCGTCTCTCATCTCTCTCTCTCTCTCTCTCTCTCTCTCAGTTTTTAAGGGTAAGAAGTTATAAGAATACTTTGTAGTTAGGTCCTCCTCCTCTCTCCTCTCTCTCTCTCTCGGTCTCTCTCTCTCTCTCTCTCTCATATTAAAGGGTTTGGGAAGGTTTATAAGAATCTTTGTTAGTTAGGTCTCTCTCTCTCTCTCTCTCTCATCTCTCTCTCTCTCTCTATTAAAGGGTTAGGAAGTTATAAGAATACTTTGTAGTTTCCCTCCTCTCTCTCTCTCCTCCTCTCTCTCCTCTCTTCTCTCTCTCTTCCGTTCATTTAAAAATTAGGAATTTAATAAGAATCTTTGTAGTTGGTCCTCTCTCTCTCTCTCTCTCCTCTCTCTTCTCTCGTTCTCTCTCTCTCTCTCATTCCTCTTCCTTCTCCTCTCCTCGTTTAAAGGGTAGGAATTTATAAGAATACTTGGGTAAGTTAGGTTTAAGGGAATTTGGACACAAAACTTTGAGTTAGTAGTACGGGGTATGGCGACCCACAAAACAAGATTATGTCAAGATAGGGAATAGCAATTACTTCCTCCCTGTCATGACACTCCAACAGATCGACTTACCGTTGAGCATATAAACGCACAATCCCTCTTAGGTAATTTTGATGATGTCGAATTCTTAACAAATAACAGGAATGTTGATATCATGTGTATAAGTGAATCGTGGCTCTTACCTGAAGTACATAGTAATTTCATTGAAATCCCCGAGTTCTCTATTTATCGTAGTGATGGGGGGAGAGGTGGGGGAGTGTGTATTTATGTTAGACGCCATTTGAGGGTGAAGCTACTGACACCTGAACTCGTGAGACCACGGCATATCGAGGATCTTTGGATGTCCAGTTCAATATAATAAATTTCCCTCCTTTATCATAGGCTGTGTATACCGTCCATCCCATGCCCTAAACGATAGCTATGATTATCTTTGTGATGTGTTTGGATCCATGTGCTTGAGAAACAAACCTCTCTTAATTCTAGGTGACTTCAATGATAACCTCCTCTCCCCAAATAATAGAATGGGCAACATTATTAAAACCCTCCACTTGAGCCAATTGGCAACAAAACCAACTCGTATTACAACGAGCTCCTCAACTCTGTTGGATCTAATTATTACCAATAGACCTAATTTTGTTGTAAATTCTGATGTCTTGCCTTGCTCAGTTGGTGATCATGAACTTTTAACTACAAATATAAATATCAGAAAAGAAAAGCGCCCTCCAACTGTTAAGACATTTCGTTGTCTCAAGAATTATTCGCAAAATTACCTCTGTGAACTTCTCTTAAATGACTGCTGTTCCTTAAATACAATTTTATTCACTGATGATGTACACTATCAGGTCCATATTTTTAACGTTACTTTTGTGAAATGTTTGGACGTCTGTGCTAATTTTATTACGAAGGTAATGAGACACCCGCCTGCTCCTTGGATCGACACCGAAATTAAAGATGCAATGAGATCTAGAGACAATATACTAAAGGAACTTAAAATAAATAGACAAGACCTAAATGTGAAAGTCGTTACAAAAGGGAAAAGAAAAACACGTTAAGACAATGCTGTCTAATAAGAAGAAAAACTATTATAAGGAAGAATTCTCCAAATGTAAGGGTAATATGAGGGGAACATGGAATGTCATCAATAAAATAATACCTCCGAACAAAAAGTCTCCTCCTGGGGGATCACTTGAAACCACAGACATTGATGCTCAGAAGAGAGCAGATGATTTTAATCAATATTTTGCCAATATAGGAAGGGAAGCGTACGCCAGATCACAAGAAAATATCTGCAATAACAACCAACTCCATTATGATCAGACCTCTACATCATTATTTACAATAAATAAATTCCGACCTCAGCCAGTTGATATGGACACTGATTCTTGTAATAAAACATCTGAAACCCAAAAACTCTTGTGGTTCTGACGGAATTCCGTTTCGATTTTTGATTGACTCTCTGCCCGTTACAATATTCTACATTCTTGTTATTGTCAACACCTCAATTGTTACAGTAACTACCCTGACCTTTGGAAACATCCTTACGTAGTTCCCGTTTACAAAGTGGAGACACTGAAAACGTTGGAAATTATAGACCAATATTCTCTGTTGCCTGTCATCTCAAAAATACTCGAGAAAATAATTGCCATTCAACTGATGTCTTACCTTGACTCAAATAATTTACTAGTTAACGAGCAACATGGTTTTAGACCCAATCTTTCAACAGAAACTGCGCTACTTACAGTTACCAATAAAATATATGAAAATATAGAAAATAAGAAATTATCTCTCCTGTTATTATTGGATCTATCCAAAGCGTTTGACAGCGTTAATCATCAGATTCTAATAATAAATATTAGCTAAAGTCAATGTCGACTCTTTTGGTTCGAAAATTATGTGAGCAATCGCTTCCAATCTGTTCGTGTTAATTCAATTCTATCCTCTCCTGAGGAGATATCTTTTGGTGTACCCCAGGGGTCGATTTTGGGCCCATTGCTGTTTTTTATCTATATCAATGATCTACCACAACATATACGGGATGAACTTCTTGTTATTTATGCTGACGATACACAGATTTTGCTGACTGGGGACTTGAAAAACCTCGATGATTTGATAAAGAGAGCCGAAAATATATTGACTATTGCAAAATATTATTTTAATAGTAACGGCCTATTACTTAACGAAGGCAAGACCCAGGTCATTTTCTTTGGATCAAGACAGTATATCTCTCGCATCCCGGAGAACACGAACATAAAATTCAGTAATGTGACACTTGTTCCGTCACACACAGTTAAAAACCTGGGAGTTTTCATGGATTGTAGCATGACTTTTAATGCACATATTGACGAACTACGCAAAAAGGTAACTGGCATCCTGTTATATCTTAACAGAGTGAGTGATAGATTTGAGCCAGACTGTCGAGTCATGGTGGTACAATCGTTAGTACTGAGTGTCCTGAACTACTGCTTGCGGGTCTGGGGTTCGACCAATAAAACCCAGTTGGAAAGGGTCAAGAAAATACAAAATTTTGCCGCAAAGGTCGCCGTTGGAGGTGCCCGAAAACATGACCATGTTACTCCAATATTTGAAAAACTGAATTGGCTACGAATGGAGCAGAAGTACTTTTACGATATATGCCTCTTGATTTACAAAATCAGGAATAAACTTCTGCCAGAATGGCTCTTTTCCTTGCCAACGGTAGGCCAGAGTCGTAGTG
>NC_061097.1:32057778-32062778 GCF_015104395.2 Macrobrachium nipponense
AAGAAAAATAGAGTACTTAGAAGAACTAACCCAAAATGAAAAGAAAATAGATATAATGAATATAAGTGAAACCTGGTATTCCCAAGAGACTGGGAATGATGATCAATTAAAAAGGGTTCCAACTTATAGATCAGATAGAAAAAAATAGGAATCAAGGGGAACCGCAATATATGGGAAAGACAAAAAACAAGGAAAAAATATATGAGAAATATAGTAACTCAGAATGTGAACTAATAGCGGTAGAATTTGAATCTGAAAAATTGATGAACATAGTAATATAGACCTCCTAATACTAAAGAGTTTGACTTAATAATTGAAAAATTGGATGATATATGTAGAAATCACAAGGACTGGACTATTCTCCTATCTGGTGACTTCAACTTTCCTTTCGTAGAATGGAAAGAACGAATAGGAGATTGTGGTTGTACTTATACATATAAAAAGAGAGTAATAGTAGTGCAGAAGATAAGAGGCAATTTGAAAAGCTATTAGATATGCTACTAGAATACAACATTCAACAAATAAATCACCTGCCAACAAGAAAGGAAAATACTTTAGACCTAGTATTGTGAACGAGATGAATTATGTTAAAGAAATAATATTTTATAATGCGAGTATTTCAGACCATAATGTCATAGAATTAACAGTTTCATTCCAAAGCAAGTGAAAATAGAGATAAGCAAGAATGAAAAAGTGGGAAGGATATGGAAAATACAACTTCTAACAGTAAAAATATAAAATGGTCAGAAATTAATGAAGAACTTAAACAAAGATTGGGATAACATTTTTCGTAAGTGATGACATAAGGGTAAATACGGAGATATTATATAAAAATATTGGAGATAATAGTGGAAAAATATATACCGAAGAAGAAAAGTAAACATCATTCATGCATACCAAGAGACAGAAGAATCTTGTTCCAGAAAATCAGAAAGTGGAAAAAGGTCTTGCAAAAGAAAAAATGCATGGAAAGTTATAGAACTAAAAAGTAAGATAGAAAATGCAGAGAAAAAAAGATTATACAATCAAAAGAAAATGAAAAACGGGACTTGGAAGAAAAAACCCTATTAAATATCAAGCAAAACCCCAAACTATTATACTCATATGCGAAGAAGATGAATAAAGAAGAATAGAAATAGGCCCTCTGAGAATTGAAGGGAGATTAACGAATGAAAAAAAAAGGAAATTTGCAACATACTGGCAGAACGAGATAAGAGAGAATTCACCCTAGAATAGATAATGAAGATAATGATATAGAAGTAAGGGATGAAAAATAGTGAATATTTAGCTGACATAGATATTAATGAAGCTGATATTGTGCAGGCTATTAATGAAATTAAAAATGGAGCTGCTGCAGGGCCTGATGGAATTCCTGCTATTTTGTTAAAGAAAGTAGTTCATTCTATCGCAAAGCCACTTGCAATATTATTAAGACAAAGTGTAGATACAGGCAAGATATATGATGAGCACAAATTAGCGTATATTACCCCTACTTTCAAAAGTGGATCAAGACTAGAGGCAAGTAATTATAGGCCTGTGAGTCTAACATCACATATAATGAAAGTGTATGAAAGGGTAATGAAGAAAAATATTATGAACATTTAATAAAAAAAATAATTTGTTTAATAAAGGACAACATGGTTTTCGTACCCGGAAAAAAGTCACAAACCCAACTGTTAGTCCACCGTGAAAACATATTCAAAAATATGAAAAGCGGAATGAAACAGATGTGGTTTATTTAGACTTTGCAAAAGCTTTTGATAAAGTAGACCATAATATATTAGCGAGAAAATTAGAAAACACAATATCGTGGATAAAGTAGGAAGATGGTTAAAGAATTTTTACACACAGAAACAGATAGTTATTGCAAACGACGAGAAATCGGATGAAGCCAAGGTAATATCCGGTGTGCCGCAAGGTACGGTGTAGCTGCAATACTGTTTGTTATTATGATTGAAGACATAGACAATAATGTTAAGGATTCGGTAGTGAGTAGTTTCGCAGATGACACAAGAATAAGTAGAGAAATTACTTGTGATGAAGATAGGAACGCTCTACAAAGAGACCTTAACAAAGTATATGATTGGGCAGAGTAAATAGGATGGTATTTAACTCTGATAAATTTGAATCAATAAATTATGGAGACAGAGAAAGAAAGCTATATGCATAAGGGACTAATAATGAGACATCACAATAAGAAAAGCAGTTAAAGACCTTGGTGTGATGATGAATAGGAACATGTTATGCAATGATCAAATAGCAACTCGTTGGCAAAATGTAAAGCAAAAATGGGAATGTTGTTACGGCACTTCAAAACAAGAAAAGCTGACACATGATTATGCTTATAAAACATATGTTCGTAGTCCACTTTGAATATTTGCAATATGATATGGTACCCACACTATCAAAAGGATATTGCACAAATAGAGAGTGTACAAAGGTCCTTTACAGCTAGAATAGAAGAAGTTAAGGACCTAGACTACTGGGAAAGACTACAATTCTTTAAAATTAAAATTATAGTCTGGAGGAGAAGAGAACGCTACATGATAATTCAGGCATGGAAACAGATAGAAGGAATAGCAGAAAATATCATGGAACTAAAAATATCAGAAAGAGCAAGCAGAGGTAGATTAATAGTGCCCAAAAATATACCAGGAAAAATAAGGAAAGCACACAGGACATTAATCCACTACGCACCAGCATCGATAATGCAGCGTCTATTCAATGCGTTGCCAGCTCATCTGAGGAATATATCAGGAGTGCATCGTAGATGTGTTTAAGAATAAGCTCGACAAATATCTAAACTGCATCCCAGACCATCAAGATTGGAAGATGCAAAATATACCGGAAGATGTACTAGCAACTCTCTGGTAGACATTAGAGGTGCCTCACACTGAGGGACCTGGGCAACCCGAACAAGATGTAAGGTCTGTAAGGTAAGGTCTCTCTCTCTCTCTCTCTCTCTCTCTCTCATCTCTCATTTCTCTCTCTCTCTCTATCACTTCATTAACAACTAATCCCACATCCCAAACTGGTCTGCTTCATAAGCGGAATATTCTCATATGATTTAACACACTCTGGAAACCGATTCACCAATTCCAGAATAATTCACTGGAATTCTCCCGGCTGGAAATTAAGAAATAAACCTAATTCTCTGGGATTCCAGAGGCAGGCTGCTCCAGTAAGTCAATTAGACCGCCCGTGTACAGAAATGTAGAGTAGTTCATTTACTATTGAATGGGAGCTGTCTGTAAGATCTTGTTTGAAATCATTCATAAATTATATGAATACGTTCATTCATGTGAGGTAGGAAGTTATATAAAAGGCCTGTGTAGTATTTTTCGTGTTTAAGTGCCTTTCGATTGTATTTTTATTTAAAGGGTGAATGTTCGTTTGGTTTAAAGGCACCTGGATATTTAGCATATTTGTGAAATAGTATATTGTAATGATAGTAGAGTTAGTGGATTGTTTTTATTATTATTATTATTATTATTATTATTATTATTATTATTATTATTATTATTATTATTATTATATTTATTTGCATATCCCTCCCTAGATATATATATAATAAAATATATATATATATATATATATATATATATATATATATATGTGTGTGTGTGTGTGTGTGTGGATAGTAGATAGATAGATAGATAGATAGATAGATAGAGAGAGAGAGAGAGGATTAAATTTGGACATTATATAACATTCTGAATTCATGATAAAGTTACCTTCATACTGCATAATCTTATGGGGTGACTGAGGAGAGAGAGGGAGAGAGAGAAAGAGAGAACCGCAGCAACTCCCTTCGCGAAATCAGAACGACGCTGCACAACAATCAATCAACGAATTGTGCAATGCAGTAAAAACATCAGCATATCTAAGTGACAGTTTCCAGGCAAACTATGGCGAGGCATTGGAGGCTCCGCCCACTTTCTATCCCCAAGCCCCGCCCACTCGTACACGTAGGTTACACACCTCCATTCACAGAAACGTCAACAAAGGGGACTTCATTCAGAAGCAGACGACGCGATTTGTGACATTACTCAAAAGATAATCTCGCCTCCAGACGCTGGGTGGGGTGAGGGGAGGGGGGTTAATTTGAATGCGTCACGCATCCGTGTGGTGAGGGGTGAGGAGTGATGAAAGTGTTGAGGGTCCAAGGGTGAATTTGGGGTGAAATTTAGACACCTAGAACCTACCCCACGCGTCCCCATATTCACATTATTTATGTTATTACTTTTTTTTCGTAACTTGAAAGGCAACTTCGTCTGCCTTGATACGTTTTCGGTTCGTCGTGACGGTTTTCCGTGATCGATGTCATTTGCTGAACGAGGCTGGGGCGTGGTGGCATTGTGAATTGGGAAAAGGAACTATATAAATACATTAAATACATGTATGTATATATATATTGATATATAGTGTGTTTTTTAGGGTTTAATAAGAAGGTATCACTCTATCAGTGTTTATTAAAATTATAAACCTTGAAATATACAAATGTTACTGAGAGACTAATGTAATCATTGTTGAGGGTTCAGTCTGAATTTTGTTATCAATTGTAAAGTTATATAAATATTTTAGTTCTCATGATGTCAATCCTTTTTAATTTATTAGTTTATTATTTATCCTTATTGACCCTTTTATCACTTTTTCCCCTGTCCCAATTATTCATTATTGTTTATGTCACTTATCCCTCTCTCTCTCTCTCTCTCTCTCTCTCTCTCTCTCTCTCTCTCTCTCAGTATAAAATACATTGTCCATATACCACCTCTTTTCCTGTACACACCTATTCTTCTCTCTCTCTCTCTCTCTCTCTCTCTCTCTCTCTCTCTCTCTCTCTCTTAGTATAAAATACTTTGTCCATATACCACCGCTTTTCCTGTACACACCTTTTCTCTCTCTCTCTCTCTCTCTCTCTCTCTCTCTCTCTCTCTCTCTCCACACAGACAGACAAGCATTGCGTGACAATGCCCTCTCGAGACAGTCATGTTCCCTAT